>NC_057798.1:595797246-596097246 GCF_018294505.1 Triticum aestivum | reverse complement strand
CAAGATTGCAAATAATAACAGTTCAGACTTTGCAGAAAATAACATCAGGTTGCAATGTTTAGAGCTACCAAACAACATGTTACAGGAACTTATCATGGCAAACAAAGGCATGGCATGAATCTACTAATTGCATAGATCAAAAGTCACTTAGTGACCATAAGCCAAAAAGGATAAGAAAATATGATGGCACCCATGTAAACATGGCAAGTTATATTACAGATTCAAACATGGCAGAAACAGAATTATGAAGACATGTTGGTGAGCTTGTACCACTCACCACAGAGCAATACATGGCATGTCAAGGCAACCAACAGCAAGAAGACATATTTATGAAGCTAAGAATGGCAAGAGAAAGTTCATAGGGTGCATTGAACACTAGCAACAATCATGGCAACAACTGAACTTAATGTTAACAGGCTGACAACAACATTATTTAGCAACTTTGGAGCAAGATATGAGCAAGCTACAGCAAGCTATAATTACAACCAGGGGCATGAATGGATAGGGCATAACATGTAGAACAAAACATATTTAGTGAACATCTCCAGATTATGTATAAAATGACTTGTAGCAGCAGGTTTACATAGCATCACGAAATAACAGATTCAGCCTAGCAAAACAGCAACAACAAGTACCCTACTAAACAAGCTTGATTCACTCACCACAAGTCATTGCATGACAAGATAATCATAGTATCAGCAAGAATACATGTTTATGAAACAAACCAAGGCAAGAACAAGTTCATAGCATGCAAGGATCAACTACAACAACCTTGGCAAAATTGAATAACATGTAAACAATCTGCCAGGAAACATTTTGTAGCAAAAGTAGAGCACGAAAATGACATGCTAGACTACTTCATAATTGCAAACAGGGGCATGAATGGATAGATAACAATCATATGTTCAAAACACCCTTACCGAAGTATCTCCAAATATGCATGGATCTCTCTGTAGCATCAAGTTTACATGGCATCAAAATAACAGCAGAACAGGGACTAAAATCAGAAACATCACGATGCCTAGTTTGCATGCTTGTGCTAGTCACCACATTGATCAGAAAAATACATGGTAAGCACCTCTGTAAATAAGACATGGCATAGTTCACAACACATGTAGACATCAACCTCATAGGATGCACACATCAATCATGTCAAAAATGACAAATAAGCATGTTCTGTTAACAGACAGCAGACAACATTATGAAGCACTCTTGCAACGATGATTCATGCATCAAGATGAACTCAAATGAACATGATGCAATGGAATGAAATGATGTACTCGTTGAGGCGAACAATTTGACATATTACACGCACGAAACTGAGCTACGGATGCAGAGATACGATGGGATGAACATGGCATGATAATGTCACAGATTCGGGGACAGCAGAATTTTACCAACTCAGAAAAGTCAACGGCGGCGCGGGAGACGAGGATGGCCGGAGAACTCGCCGGAGACGACGGGGAAGACGCTGGGGAGGCCGGAGATGGCGGATCCGGCCGGGGCGAGCCGGAGGGGCGACGAGGGAGGCGCGGCGGAGCTCGGCTCCGGCGGTCGAGGGCGGCGCTCGGAGGACGAGGCGCGAGGCTTCCGAGCTCTGGCGACTTGCGGCGAGGGCGGAGGGCCGAGGCGGCGGGGCGAGCACGCGGGCCGAGGCCGCGACGCACGGCGGCGGCGCACCACGGCGGCGGGGCGCAGGCCGCGCGGAGGGCGAGCGCGGCAGCGACGACGAGGCGGCGGACGGCGGCGGAGTCCGGCGGCGCGGGGCACGGGCTCCGTACGAGCGGCGGCGCGGGCCCCGCGGGCCAGATCTAGGCCGCGCGGGCCCTGGTGGCGGAGGAGAGAGAGGGGGCTGGCGGCGGCGACGTGGCGCGACGCGATTGGGCGCGGGCGGCGGCGCGGCTGAGGTGGCAGCGCGTGATTCGCCGGGGTGAGGTGGAAGCTGGACATGTCCGGCCGGAGTGGACATGTCCGGTGGCGGCGGGGGAAGAGGCTAGGGTTCATCTGCGCAAAAATTCGGGGGGAGGTACCTATTTATAGCTAGAGGGAGCTAGGAGAGTCCAAATGGAGCACGGTTTTCAGCCACGCGATCGTGATCAAACGACCGAGAGCACAGAGGGGAGTTTGCTGGGTTTTGGGCCAGTTTGGAAGGGGTGTTGGGCTGCAGAGAGAGGGGGGGTTTGGGCTACACGGTTAACCGTTGGAGTACTAAACGACCTCCAAATGGCACGAAACTTGACAGGCGGTCTACCGGTGCTATACCAAGGCCGCTTGGCAAGACTCGGTCCATGCCGACAGCGTTTAACACCCGCTCACAACGAGAGATAAAAGGGGAACGCCGGAGGACATAGGAGCGCCGGATTGCAAAATGGACAACGGGGAAAATGCTCGGATGCATGAGACGAACCGTATGCAATGCAATGCACATGATGCCATGATAAAATGCAACACGCAAGCAAATGACATGGCAACGACGGCGAATAACTGGCAAACACCTAGCACATCGAATCCGGGGCGTTACAACACTCCTCCACTAACAAAAGATCTTGTCCCGAGATCTTAGGACCGAGACGGATGGGAAAATGGATGAGGGAAACAAGAGCTCATGAAAAGAAGCAAAGAATCGAGAGCACTCGAGAAAAAGAGAGGAACGGCGAGAATGGCGAGAATCGAAAGCTCACGGAATCAGATAGACTATGGAACAACTCCGGATAGAATGAGATAAGAAACAAATAAGACTAAAAGGATTTAGGCAGAACTCTGACTGAACATGGAAAGAATAGAACATGACCTTTACAAGATAGAATGACACTTGATGAGAGGAACAACGCAATGCCTCTGGAAGAATTGAAAGAAGGGAATGGAAAGAATTTAGAATGAAGGATTGAATGGAGTTGTTGAACAAATCAACAATGAAAGAATAAGCTTTTTGTGGACTTATGGATAACATCTCAAAAATTATGAGGTGGTAACCGACCACAAACGGAAATGATTGGATAACTGAGAAGAACGAAGAAATGCAAAACTCCACTTCACAAGAAAATGAAGAATTATTTGCGCTTCGAGACGCGAGAAGAAAAGATACTTGAACTCCACCAACAAAATCTTGATGAACTCTTGAGGAATGAATTAAATCATGAAGAACCACCATGAAGAACTCTGGTGACAAAAGGATGATGAGATAGAATGAAGGATGAAAGAATAAGATGAGCCTTGCGGTGATTTAGATGGAGGTTCCGACGAAATAACCGAGGAAAATTTGAACTCCGGAAAAGAAAAAATGAATCACATGGAATCAAGAATTTATTCCTCACGAACAAACTCCGAAGGAAGGGATTTCTCATTTGGATGAAATAAGAATAAGATTTATTGTATGCTTATCCTTCATCAAATTAAATTGATGACAAACAATGGATTTTTGCATACTACTTATTCTTCTTGAAAAGGATTGAGAGGCAAATGGCGCAAAACTTGAGAAAGTCTTCATGAACCACCGGTAGGATTGAAAGAATGAATGGATTAAAATGATAATCAAAGAAAAAGAATCTTAATGAACCACCGTTAGAATTCGGAAAATGACTGATGAAAGAGAATGAATCACCAAGAAGAATTATAAGAACAAATATGCTAGAGGGGATTTAGATGCAAAAGAACAAAGAGATCATGAGCTAATTAAAGAACGCTTGAACAGAGCATCGGGATAATTAGAGGACGATAGCTGGAATGATGAGGGCGAAGAATTCTTCTGGAACGATGGCCTCCAGTGAAACGAAAAAGAAATCAACTCCTGAAATACTCCGGATGGGTAAGAAATAATATCTGACAAACTGAAATAATTCGAGAGGATGATATGAAGCTAGAACCACGACTCCTCGAGAGGACGGATAAGATTTAGAGGAAAAACTCTTCTTCGGTCTTCAAATGCCGACGAGAAACAACACCAAAATAATTGAGGTACTCCGGTAGACTGAAAAGCAAAGAGGTTGAGCCAACAATGACAAGAATTTGAACGAGATCTTGGAGAAGGCATGAGACTGATGGGATCTATTCTTATGTCACACCTTGAAAAGAATTTGAGGATAGCTCCGGAATAATTAGAAGAGTCAGGTAAGATCCTAGGAAAAGACCTGTGGGTTAGGGCCCACTTAAGAGATAACACCATCGGAAAGGATTGTTGACGAGATAGATGAAGCACCGGAACAATTGGGATATTTGAATGAGGTGACAACCTTGAATTAATTCGAACACGAATGAATCTCCTGAGATGTCTTGAACACTCCGAAAGGATAAACTGGCGAGAGACGAACGAGCAAGGAAAATATTTGGGCCGAGGAAAAGAATATAATCACTACCAAAAATTAGAATTGAATCCACCGAAAAGGAAAAGAAATGAAGAATGTCCACAGAGACGAGAATTCACTGGTTGAAATGATTTACGAAAGACTGAAGAGGTTCCGCACCAATGAGATAGATGGTCGAGAGAGAGTCAGACTCCGGGAAGAAAAAGGGTGGGAGGGCGGGAAAACAAAGGTAACTTGGAAGGGGAAACGACGAATATCTTGAAGAAAAAAACACCGGTTGAAATCATTGAGGAGAGAGAGCAAAAACTTCGCACGAGTAGGATGAATACTCGATTACGGACTCCGATTCTGAGAAGAAGAAGGGGGTGGGCGGGTGGGAAAAGAAAAACAACTGAGGACAGAGAAAACAACATCGTGGAGGAAGAACCAAGGATTGATCTCGCAAAGATGAAGAGGGTCGAGTCTGACTTGACGAGAAATGCACCAGACGAAAAGAGCTGAGGAACAACGATCGGAAAACCCACTACATGATCCTAAGGAAAATTTGAAGGGGAAGAGGAGTAAGTCAAAACACCTACGTCAAGATTTCTCACCAGAGCGACGAAGGGACTGAGGAGTAAACAGAATTCCTACTCTCCGATATAACTAGACTCCGAAAACAGTTTTCTTCTAGACTCAACAACGGCCAAACTACACGATCAATCAAGGGGGCTCCTAGGGTCGGTCGAGGCTCTGATACCAACTTGTCACGCCCAATATGCGACCCTATCCAAAAGGAACTCGAAGGTCCCACCAAGGATAGACCCGCATATTGAAATGCTTTTGCAAGGTGGATATCATTACATCAACATTACATAATAGATGGGGATACATACATAAGGCATACAATGCCACTCGAATACAACATCACAATACATAAGAGCATCATCCGACTACGGATGAAACACAAACAGAAACTCAAACGATATCCACCCTGCTAGCCCAGGCTGCCGACCTGGAACCTATCCCCTGATCGAAGAAGAAGCAGAAGAAGAACTCCAAACAAGCAAACATCGCTCTCGCGTCATGAACATCGCGTAACCTGTACCTGCAACTGTTGTTGTAGTAATCTGTGAGCCATGAGGACTTAGCAATCCCATTACCATGGGTATCAAGACTAGCAAAGCTTAAAGGGAAAGGAAGGGGTAAAGTGGTGAGGTTGCAGCAGCGACTAAGCAAGTATGGTGGCTAACATATGTAAATAAGAGCGAGAAGAGATCAAATGGAACGGTCGTGAAGCTAGCAATGATCAAGAAGTGATCCTGAACTCCTACTTACGTCAAACATAACCCAAAAACCGTGTTCACTTCCCGGACTCCGCCGAAAAGAGACCATCACGGCTACACACACGGTTGATGCGTTTTAATTCGGATCTGGTGTCAAGTTATCTACAACCGAACATTAACAAATTCCCATCTGCCTATAACCGTAGGCACGGCTTTCGAAAGATTATACCCTGCAGGGGTGTCCCAACTTAGCCCATGATAAGCTCTCGCGATCAACGAAGGATATACCTTCTCCCAGGAAGACCCGATCAGACTCGGAGTCTCGGTTTACAAGACATTTCGACAATGGTAAAACAAAACCAGCAAAGCCGCCCAATGCGCCAACAAATCCCGATAGGAGCTGCACATATGTCGTTCTCAGGGCAACACCGGATGAGACATCCTACGAGTAAAACCAGAACTCGAGTTTCCCCGAGGGGGCCCCGCAGTCTACTTGGTTCGGACCAACACTTAGACAAGCACTGGACCGGGGGGGGGCTAAAATAAAGATGACCCTTGGGTTGGCCGACCCAAGGGAAAGGTATAGGTGGTGGTGAGGCAGATGGTAAAACCAAGGTTGGGCCTTGCTGGAGGAGTTTTATTCAAAGCGAACTGTCAAGGGGTTCCCATAAATCACCCGACTGCGTAAGGAACGCAAAATCCGGGAACATAACACCGGTATGACGGAAACTAGGGCGGCAAGAGTGGAACAAAACACCAGGCAAAAGGCCGAGTCTTCCACCCTTTACCAAGTATATAGATACATTAATAATATAAGAGATATTGTGATATCCCAACCAAAATCCTGTCCACCATGGAGCAATCTTCAACTTCACCTGCAACTAGCAACGCTATAAGAGGGCTGAGCAAAGCGGTAACATAGCCAAGCAACGGTTTGCTAGGAAGGGTGTCAAAGGTTAGAGGTTCATGGCAATTTGGGATGGTTTGATGAACATGTGATAGGTAGCGCAGCATAGCGATAGAACGAAGCAACTAGCATATCAATGATAGTAGTGAGATCTAGGGTAGCGGCCATCTTGCCTGAAATCCCGCAAGGAAGAAGAACGAGTCCATAAAGAAGACGAACGGATGAAGCCGAACCAAGCGTAGACGAACGAATCCTCACAATCGCAATGAAACGGGAACTATCGAGAAGAAGCACACAACATAGTAAACACACCACACATTTACAAGAAATGATGCACAACCAGGCTACATGAAGCTACTCATGGAAAGGGATGATGCAAACAAGAGCAACACATCAAGGCAAGTTTAAATGAGGCCGAGAACAACATATAACAATTCCGGTAAGTCCTCATATGCAAATTTCGAAATTGGTCCAGATCTGAATAAACATTATTTTTCAATTTGTTAAACAGCAAGTTAAAATGCACCAAGATGATCTACACTAGATTCTAGTCAAGTTACATATAAGGTTCATTTAGTTCGGAGCTACGGCCTAGAAGATATGAGCAAAACAAGTTAAACATGGCATTGATGCAAAATGCATACAAACATCAAGCAAACACCTCAAAACAAGGATGCAACATGATAATATGAAACTACATGCAAAATCAAGAAAGTTTCATATAGAGCACACTCAAAACGGAGCAATGGTTCAACACACACACACACTATACAAGTTATAGCAACAATCTGTTCAAAACAGCAACTAGGCATCTTGCAAGCATCAAAAAAACATGCTACAACATCCTCACATGATAACAAAAGGCATGGACATGATGCATAGGTAAAGCATAATGAAACATGAACACTGAGCTATCTCCAGAAATCACTAGAACATGCTCAAACCCAAATGGCAAGATTGCAAATAATAATAGTTCAGACTTTGCAGAAAATAACATCAGGTTGCAATGTTTAGAGCTACCAAACAACATGTTACAGGAACTTATCATGGCAAACAAAGGCATGGCATGAATCTACTAATTTCATAGATCAAAAGTCCCTTAGTGACCATAAGCCAAAAAGGATCAGAAAATATGATTGCACCCATGTAAACATGGCAAGTTATATTACAGATTCAAACATGGCAGAAATAGAATTATGAAGACATGTTGGTGAGCTTGTACCACTCACCACAGAGCAATACATGGCATGGCAAGGCAACTAACAATAAGAAGACATATTTATGAAGCTAAGCATGGCAAGAGAAAGTTCATAGGGTGCATGGAACACTAGCAATAATCATGGCAACAACTGAACTTAATGTTAACAGGCTGACAACAAAATTATTTAACAACTTTGGAGCAAGATATGAGCAAGCTACAACAAGCTATAATTACAACCAGGGGCATGAATGGATAGGGAATAACATGTAGAACAAAACATATTTAGTGAACATCTCCAGATTATGTATAGAATGACTTGTAGCAGCAGATTTACATAGCATCACGAAATAACAGATTCAGCCTAGCAAAACAGCAACAACAAGTACCCTACTAAACAAGCTTGATTCAGTCACCACAAGTCATTGCATGACAAGATAAGCATAGCATCAGCAATAAGACATGTTTATGAAACAAAGCAAGGAAAGAACAAGTTCATAGCATGCAAGGATCAACTACAACAACCTTGGCAAAATTGAATAACATGTAAACAATCTGCCAGGAAACATTTTGTAGCAAAAGTAGAGCACGAAAATGACATGCTAGACTACTCCATAATTGCAAACAGGGGCATGAATGGATAGAGAACAATCATATGTTCAAAACACCCTTACTGAAGTATCTCGAAATATACATGGATCTCTCTGTAGCATCAAGTTTACATGGCATCAAAATAACAGCAGAACAAGGACTAAAATTAGCAACACCACGATGCCTAGTTTGCATGTTTGTGCTAGTCACCACATTGATCACAAAAATACATGGTAAGCACCTCTGTAAATAAGACATGGCATAGTTCAAAACACATGTATACATCAACCTCATAGGATGCACACATCAATCATGGCAAAAATGACAAATGAGCATGTTCTGTTAACAGACAGCAGACAACATTATGAAGCACTCTTGCAACAATGATTCAGGCATCAAGATGAACTCAAATGAACATGATGAAATGGAATGAAGTGATGTACTCGTTGAGGCGAACAATTCCACATATTACACGCACGAAACGGAGCTACGGATGCAGAGATACGATGCGATGAACATGGCATGATAATGTCACAGATTCGGGGACTTAGCAGAATTTTACCAACTCAGAAAAGTCAACGGCGGCGCGGGAGACGAGGATGGCCGGAGAACTCGCCGGAGACGACGGGGAAGACGCCGGGGGGGTCAGAGATGGCGGATCCGGACCGGATCTCGCCGGATACGGCCGGGGCGAGCCGGAGGGGCGACGAGGGAGGCGCGGCGGAGCTCGGCTCCGGCCGGTCGAGGGCGGCGCTCGGAGAGGAGGCGCGGGGCGGCCGGGCTCCAGCGTCTTGCGGCGAGGGCGGAGGGCCGAGGCGGCGGGGCGAGCACGCGGGCCAGGGCCGCGGCGCACGGCGGCGGCGCACCACGGCGGCGGGGCGCAGGCCGCACGGAGGGCGAGCGCGGCCGCGACGACGAGGCGGCGGACGGCGGCGGAGTCCGACGGCACGGGGGGCGGGATCCGGACGGGCGGCGGCGGGCGGCGGCGCGGGCCCCTTGGGCCGGATCTGGGCCGCGCGGGCCCTGGCGGTGGAGGAGAGAGAGGAGGGCTGGCAGCGGCGACGTGGCGCGACGCAATTGGGCGCGGGCGACGGCGCGGCAGAGGTGGCGGCGCATGATTCGCCGGGGTGAGGCGGAAGCTGGACATGTCCGGCCGGAGTGGACATGTCCGGTGGCGGCGGGGGAAGAGGCTAGGGTTCATCTGCGTGAAAATTCGGGGTGAGACACCTATTTATAGCTAGAGGAGCAAGGAGAGTCCAAATGGAGCACGGTTTTTGACCACACGATCGTGATCGAACGACCGAGAGCATAGAGGGGAGTTTGCTAGGTTTTGGGCCAGTTTGGAAGGGGTGTTGGGCTGCAAAGAGAAGGGGGGGTTTGGGCTACACAGTTAACCGTTGGAGTACCAAACGACCTCCAAATGGCACGAAACTTGACAGGCGGTCTACCGGTGCTATACCAAGGCCGCTTGGAAAGACTCGGTCCATGCCGACAGCGTTTAACACCCGCTCACAACGAGAGACAAAAGGGGAACGTCGGAGGACATAGGAGCGCCGGATTGCAAAATGGACAACGGGGAAAATGCTCGGATGCATGAGACGAACACGTATGCAATGCAATGCACATGATGACATGATAAAATGCAACACGCAAGCAAATGACATGGCAACGACGGTGAATAACTGGCAGACACCTAGCACATCGAATCCGGGGCGTTACACTCACGCACCCTAAGCATTGGGTGGGATCGACGAGGCGCAGAGAGAAGAAGTGGCGCAACAAGGCAACCGAAGGAGGGATGCCCATCATCGCCTCACAGACAAAGGCGAAGACGGCAAGAAGAGTAATGGATTCCGGACCCAAATGCATCATATGGATCTGGTAACGAGAAAGCACATCGTTGAAGAAATCAGAAAAGGGGGGAACCAATCCCGCCCATAGGGCGTCGACAAAGTACTGGACCTCGGTGACCACCCTGTCGATGGAGAAGTGGGATGCGGGCCAGGCCGTCGTCCTCCCGCACTCGTTCAAGATGGTGGCCAGAGCAGAGCTGACCCTGCCCAAGCCTTCTCGGTTGAGTATGATCAACCAATCAACGGCGCGAGCCGCCAACGACAGCGCGCGAGGGGGAGGCACCGGTTTCTTCCCTTGTCCCTTCTTCGTCGGAGCCATGGCGACGGGAAGAGGGAGGATTCGAGATTGGATTGGAAGCAGAGACTGGAACTCGAGAGGAGGAGGAGCAGGGGATGGTCGAGCAGCGAAAAGAGGAAAGACTGTGTGCAACTACGGGTCCGCCTAGCTGGGCGCAAAATGAGGAGGTGTGGGGAAGCAGGGCCACCCATGTCCAATCAACCGCCACGCGGCGCCCAAGGCCGCAGGCTGTTGGGCCCCGCGGCGCTTCGCACTTGCCCCTTCGCTTCTCTGCTCGGCCAAGTCCAGGCGCGCGTGGGGCCCAGGGGCTACTGTCGGCGTTCTGGGAACGGGGGTCCCCAGACTTGCCTGCCTGCGGCCTGTGGCGTGGCTCAAGGAGCGGCCCAGCGCGGCCCATCTTCATCAACACAAGCTCAAGACCCGCGCGAGGGGCCAAGCCTCGCGGGGCAAACGACAGGGAGCCTCCTCAGGCACGGCCTCGTCAGGCTGGCTCGCGAGGAGGCGGAGAGATCAAGGCGGGGTACCTCACAAGGTGCCCATGAAGCAAGCCATGACGACCAAGGGCGCCAGGCGGGCGCCAGCCCGCGTAGTGTCCTTCTTTCCTCTTTGGTGTATAGGGAGCAAGCGCAGGCGAGAGTATCAAGCAAAGGCAGCCATTTCGGTGCAACAAGACCAAGACCAGCAGAACGACAGGATGGAGGTCATCGTGGAGCCCAAGCCGGCGTCACCACCAGAGCCTTTGGCAGGCAAGGACCAACTTTAGTCAGGATAAGTGTACTAGATGTTCCCCTTCAAAATGGCAAATTGTTGGCGCCCTTCCCGCTCAATATTTGGGAAGAGGCCCAGGGCCTTTGCCTATAAATAGGACTAGCCACCCACAAGGTGGAGGGATCGACTCCTCACCAGAAAACCAGTAGAAAGGGCGACTGAACTCTCCCTAGCAGTTCATTGCACCAGCCAGGAACAGACCCTCGCGAGGCTGTTCTTCCTTGTATTGTTCATCATCAGCCCAAGAGGCAATCCACCACACCACACACTGGAGTAGGGTATTACACCACAATGGTGGCCTGAACCAGTATAAACTCCGTGTCTCTTGTGTTGTTCCTTTGATTGCTTAGATCCTAGCAAGGCGGCAAGGTGCGGGTAGGTAGAGGGCGAGACCTCCGCGCACACCCCAGTGTTCGAACCTAAAGGGACTGCTGGAACCCGAAATCTGACAGACACACATATGTTCCTTCCCCCCTTTCTTTAGCACGACGACTGGGTTGGCCAACCAATCCGGGTATCGGACCTCGCGAATGACCCCTGCAGCTTCCAACTTGCGGGTCTCTTGGATGATGAAAGCCTGCTTTTCTGTGGACTGCCGCCTTGCTTTCCGCTTCACGGGGCGGACATTGGGGCACATGTTGAGGTGGTGCTTGATTACGCCTCTAGGGATCCCCGCCAGCTGATCGGGCTCCCATGCGAATACCTTCTTGTTCACGCGCAGGAACTTGACCAGGGCCTCCTCCTGCTCGGGCTCGAGGTTGGCGCTTATGGTGAAGGCGGCGTTAGTGGATCCGTCCTCGTCGACCAGTATCTACTTAGTTTCTGCCTTGTCTTGGGTGAACAACTGCTTCTTCTTGGCCGGTGCAGCCCCCTTGGGCTCAGGGGCGTCTGAGTCGGCAGGCTGCGCCGCCGCCGCCGCCTTGAAGGCGAGCTTGAGCACTCGCAACGCATCCCCGGTGTCTCCGGACACGGTGAGGATGCCGCTGCTCCCGTGCATTTTCATGAGGTTGTACGCTGGGTGAGTCGCGGCCATGAATCGGGCCAGTGCTGGGTAGCCGAGGATGGCGTTGTGTGGGAGGCCGATGGGGGCGATGTCGAAGTCGATTAGCTCAGTGCGGAAGTTGTCGTAGGTGCCGAAGGTGCCGAAGGTTACCGGGAGACGGATCTGCCCCAGGGAGCTGGATGGCCCGCCCCTGACACCCAAGAAGGGCCGGCTGGGCTGAAGCCGCTCTGGTGGTATGTGAAGGAGGCTGAAGGCTTCAATCGAGAGCACGCTGAGGCCCGCGCTGCCGTCGATGAGAGTCCTGGTGACGGCCACCTGGCAGATGGTGGGGGTGCATAGCATCGGGAGCGCGCCCGAGCAGGCTGAGTTGGAGGGGTGGTCCTCCGAGCCGAAAGCCAGATCGGCCTTGGGCGCCGACCGACCTGAGGGAGCCCCCTGCCGCGTGGAGGCAGCGCCGACCTGGCGGACGAATGGCTTGATGTGGCGGCCCGAAGGTGGCGCCTATGAGCCGCCCAGGAGGGCCGCGACGACTGGGGGCGCCGGCGCAGCGTGCTGGGCGAGGAAGAGGTTGCGCAGCTCTTCCCAAGGGGCCACGGAAGCCGCCAGTAACTTGTCCGGCCACCGCACCTGTCGCAAGGCTGGGGCCAAGGCTCGGAGCCCCTTGGCCCCGCGCTAGCGCTAACGACCAGAGTGGGCAGCGCGCCGCTCATCGCAGGGCGAGTCGCGGTGTCGGCGGAGAGCGGGTCAGCGGAAGGAAAAGCTTCGGTGCACCCCTACCCGGCGCGCCAAATGTCGGATTTTGGGTTCCGGCAGACCCTCTAGGTTCAAACACTGGGGTGCGCACGGAGATCTCGCCCTCTACCAACCCGCACCTCGCCTCCTCGCTAGGATCTAAGCTATGAAAAGAGCAACACAAGAGACACAGGGTTTATACTAGTTCGGGCCACCATTGTGGTGTAATACCCTACTCTAGTTTGTGGTGTGGTGGATTGCCTCTTGGGCTGATGATGAACAATACACGGAAGAACAGCCTCGCGAGGGGAGGGGTTCTTGCATTGGTGGTTCTGGCTAAGGTTCGACTTGTCGATCCCCTGCCTCGAGAGTGGCTAGTCCTATTTATAGGCAAAGGCCCTGGGCCTCTTCCCAAATATTGAGCGGGAAGGGCGCCAACAATTGGCCATTTTGAAGGGGAACATCTAGTACACTTATCCTGACTAAAGTTGGTCCTCGCCTGCCAAAGGCTCCGGCGGTGACGCCTTCTTGGGCTCCACGATGACTTCCTTCCTTCCGTTGCGACGGTCTTGGTCTTGTTGCACCGAAATGGATGCCTTTGCCTGATGCTCTCGCCTGCGCTTGCTCCCTTCGCACCAAAGAGGAAAGAAGGACACTGCGCGGGCTGGCGCCCGCCTGGCGCCCTTGGTCGTCATGGCTTGCGTCATGGGCATCTCGTGAGGTACTCCGCCTTGATCTCTCCGCCTCCTCGCGAGCCAGCCTGACGAGGTTGTGCCTAAGGAAGCTTCCTGTCGTCCACCCCGCGAGGCTTAGCCCCTCGCGAGGGTCTTGAGCTCGTGCTGATGAAGATGGGCCATGCTGGGCCGCCCCTTGAGCTACACCGCAGGCAGGCAAGTCTGGGGACCCCCGTTCCTAGAACGCCGACAGAGGCGCCTCGCGCCGAGTGCGACCTCCAGGTGGACATTCTTCGTGGCGTCAGCGGGCAGTCGCAGGGCCACTAGTGCTTGAAAGAGGTTCCGACCATGGAGGCCGATTAGGGTGGTAGGCAATGAGGAGCCCGTGCGCGCTGGCTGGAGGGGTACGGCGATGTCGTCCGCGAGCTTCTTGAGGACGGTGAACTTGTTGCTGGTGGCGACGATCATCTAGTCCAACTGAGAGTCGTAGTTGGCATCGACGGCGGCCATCCACCAGCCGGTCTCCAACACCGTCTAGAGATGATCCTCGGCGCCATGCCGCGGGCCGGCGTCGTGGACCATTTGGTGCAGCCGTTGGCCGCTCACGCGCATGACCCCCATGGGTCTAGAGCGAGCTCTTTTGCGCTTAGTGTAGGTGCTTAGGCAAGTGCTTAGGTGCGTACGATGTGGTAGATGCATTGGAATGGAGGAGGGGCGCCTTTATATGAGGGCAATGAGGGCAAACTGCGTTGCATTCACATCGTGCAACCTCTTTTCCCGGACCTCCTCCCATTACTTCCCTCATGCATTAATTGAAGGAGGATGCATTGACCATTCAACATATCGGGAACCGCTACTCCCTCCCTCGTCTGCATTAAAGGCATCTCGGGAACTGCGCCGCCCGCTGTCAAATCGAATACTCCCTCCATCTAGGTGAGTATTAAGTCATCTTACGAAAACCAAATACTAGTAGAGGAATCAACCAAGAAGAGATGTGGGGCTTGTATGCTTTTAATGACTTGAGACTATCAAACATGACATGCAGTGGTCAGTTCATTGCACAAGAACAAATACAACCCACGTCAGCACACACGCATCTTATAGCATCACATCCAATGGCTATAAAAGATGAATGGGACCAAGGGGCTGTTTGATTCTAGGCCTTGCATTGCCACACTTTGCCACATATTTTTGCCAAGCTTGCCTAAGGTTAGTTCATCAAAATGAGAGCCACAAGTTGGCAAGCCTAAGGGAATCTTGCCACACTTTTTGTGTGTATGCCATGTGGGGCTCTAGTGTGGCTTGCCTAAAGTGTGGCTTGAACCAAACACTCACCTAAGTTGGTCAAATTTTCCTAACCTTAGGTGTGGCAACCTTTGGCAAAGTTAGTCACAAACCAAACAGCCCCCAAATTATATCTCATCTAGATGAGTTCTAGCAAAACTGTGTTAATAATACTTAGTACTCCTGCGCCATGTATCATATAAGTATCATGTAGTACTTTATTTATTGCCATTTATGACACATAGTTCACGACCGCTCTCTATATGTACCACCTTTTTTTTAATTTCAAGTTTTGCTTCATGGCGCAATCCATCGATACTACTACTGTACAAAAGTGGAGTATATACATTTTTTAAAAGGCTAGAGGGTGGGGCAGTCTAGCTCGGTTGGTTTCACGAGAGGCGAGGGCCTTTGTGATTTGACGGCTCATTAATGCTGCCAAATCGAATAGTACTGCGCCGCCCGCTGCATGCCCGACGCCTCCATTAAACCCCTCCGTTAAACCTGCATGCAAACTGATAATCCTACTCCGGCCACACGTCCATCATGATCAGGCCGGAATTAAACGCAACACCGGCTGAGCTCCTCCCGTCCGCCCTCAGTTTAAACGAGGCCAGACGCCGGCCAAGCTCCTACCGTCCGCCCTCTATTTACACGAGGCCAGACAGACAGCAGGCAAGAATCGCACCCCTCCGGCGCTCCCCCATCTCCTCCTTCACCATTTTCTCGACCCTTCCGATGGCTTCCGATGAGCCGTTCTCCGGCATATTACCCGGCTGGGTGGCCCGCCAAGCCCTCCGGATACGGGCGAGGCCACTCGGTGCTTCACCAACCTCGCTTGGCCCGACAGAGCCAGTTGCCGCCCCAAGCAGGCGCGTGGTTCAGCAACTCGCTGCTCTAGTTCAGCTCGATGAGGAGTGGCTAGTTGCTCCACACTGGCATGGCGGCGAGCACGCCGGTACGGGCGCCGTCGCTGCCACGTTGTACTGCGCCACCAGTGTCTGCGGTGGCCGTGCCTCCCGTGTCTGTGGGCGCGCCTCCCGTGCCTGTGGCATCGCCATGCAGGCAGAGACAGAAGCCGGGTGCGTGGAGAGCGATGAGTCGGTGGCCAGCTTCTCCGTGTCCGCCGCCATCATCGAGGAGAAGTAGAACACGGGAGGCCGCCGCCACTTGGGACCCATGAAGGCCACCGCTGAGGCGACGACCGCGGATTCACGTGGTTTCTTTGCTGCTTCGTCTCTTCCGAGGACCTTCGTCGACTCCGCAAGTGTCTGACGGACATGAGGATGAAAAAGGGATCCGCGGGCGGCCATTTAGAACTAAAATAAGCCTAGACATATCAATTTCTAGGACAAGTATTTCCGGACGGAGGGAGTATTAATTATACAAGAGAGCTGGATTGGCACCTCTTAGCTCATGTAAATGTAATGAAATCCATCATGTTTATATGAAGATCCGGCTTTTTTATACGAAATCCTTCATGCTTATATGAAATCAGTCCGTGTTTGCACGAATTTCATCTGGTGGGTTAGAGTTGTAAAAATGTATGCCGCTGGCGTTTGATGTCGTCCTCCGCGGAAGGAAGCGGGAGGAAATTTGCCGGCTGCCGTTGGAGATGCTCTTTATGCTGGAAATAATAGAGTGACATCCAATCCATTTGAGTTAATTGCATGTATGATTGTCCCTCTATAAAAAGTTAATTGCATGTACAGTGTACACGTGACTTGCAGGGTGGCTACAGCTTCGTACAGAAAGTTAAAAAGAAACAAGGTCATCCTTAATATTCTAAGTACTCTATGGGTTCCACTGTCAGTACAGTAGCGAAACAAGTATATATTAAATAAGTAGAGTAATATATAATATACAAATATAAAGTTAAAAGACAGAATTCGAACTCATGTCATCGCGTTGCGAGCATCCGGCGCTAACCAGCCCAGCACATTTTTTGTAGACCATGCTGGAGATATATCTCCATGTCTACTCTTATATATACTCCATTCGTTCCTAAATATTTGTCTTTTTCAGATTTCAAATGGACTACCACATACGGATGTGTATGTACACATATTTTAGAGTGTAGATTCACTCATTTTGCTACGTATGTCTTTTCAGGAAGGGGTCAGATTTGTCCTTGATTAATTTATGAGGTATCCAGATGGCACTGCACCGCCAAGAAAAGAGGGTAACATCAAAATTATGGACTACTTTTTTGAGTATGTTGGTAAGGTCCGGTCATAGTCACTTGTTGAAATCTCTAAAAAGACAAATACTCCCTCCGTCCGGAAATACTTGTCATCAAAATGGATAAAAGGAAATGTATCTAGACGTATTTTAGTTTCAGATACATCTATTTTTATCCATTTTGATGACAAGTATTTTCGGACGGAGGGAGTAGAAAACAGAGTTGGTGATGATGGTGTGCGTGCCATCCTGCAATATAGGCCGCGGATTTATATCTAATGGATAGGAAAGAAACTATGGCAATTTTGCAAAAATATACCCACACGTCTCTCCACGTTCGCAAATAAGGCCTTCCCTCGTTCAGCCTTTTCTCTCACAAGATAAACTACTCACAAATGCATCTTGATGTTCCGTGCAACGCACGGGCAGCTAGCTAATTTCTTTTAAAATAGTTGCTGCGATAATTGGGTTGAAGTGATATATTTTATGTCTGCCCCAAATGATTTCAGATTCACTAGTAGTAACAAAGAAAAGGTTGCCTTGTTAATTAACAGAAAACAGGGTGAAAACTATCACATGAGGCCGGTAAAAACAAGGCACACTGGGTTCAGCGTCATCGTCACTACAGCTGTGCGCACGCGAGAAGTCTACATATCGAGGGGGCTACCGAGCGAGGCACCGAGACACAATGTTTGAGAGAGAAACCAATTGACAGATTATGATCAGATCGAGTTGTCACCCTTCTGCTGTCATTGTTGGGGGGGAGGGAGAGAAAGACGTACCGAGAGTGTGCGCGGTAGGCACAGAGGCACAACTAGCGAGTGTGTGTGTGTGTGTGTGTGTGTGTGTGTGTTTGAAAGAGGAGTCGATAGATTATTATCAAGATCGATGTGCCACCCTACTCCTTCGGTGCCAGGTAGTGTGTGTGTGTATGTTTGAGAGAGAATCCAGTCGATAGATTAGTATCAAGATCGAGGTGTCACCCTACTTCTTCGGTGCCGGGTAGTGTGTGTGTATGTTTGAGAGAGAAGCCAGTCGATAGATTAGTATCAAGATTGAGGTGTCACCCTACTCCTTCGGTGTTGGGAAGTGTGTGTGTGGGGGGGGGGGGGCATTGACACTCACATATCTCCACTCTTATAAAAAAATAGAGTTGGTGATGATGGTGTTCCTGCCATCCTGCAATATAGGCCATCCGATTTATATCCGACGGACAGGAAGGGAAATATGGCAATTTTGCAAAAAGATACCCACACCCCTCTCCGCATTTGCAAATAAGGCATTCCCTCGTTCATCCTTTTCTCCCACAAGATAAACTTCTCATACAAATGCATCTTGATGTTCCGTGCAACGCACATGGGCATCTTGCTAGTAGGGAGAAGGAGTTTGTGTGACACATATCTAGCTATATCAAGGGATAGGTAGATAGCATATGTGTGAGAGACATTATTATACTTTGAGACATTAGTGGCTGTGGGTGGGCGGAATTAAAGGGGTGGGCGTGTTAGACATAGAGAGCGTGTGTGTTTCTGTGTGAGAGACTTGTAGGATGGGGTAGAAAGACAAATTTAACCCTGACGGAGGGAGAGAAATACACGAAGTGCGCGTGCGTGATTCCGATGCCCACAGGGAAATGAGATATGTATGCGTATGAGAGAGATTGCACAATTCATTCACGTATCACTATCTAGCGACCATGGACGTGCATCGCTTGAACATAAGTCAATATCTACTTCGTATCATGGCCAAAGGTACAATATCGATTCAACGCTATAAAGATTGGACACTCACATATGACATTTTTTTCTATTTACATAAACCTTTTCAGTTGTGCATGCCAAAGTTACAGTGATGTTTCCTCAAACAACCAATGTAGCTATAATGCACATGCACCATTGTTACTCTTGCGTTCAAATTCATTAGTCTTGGATGATTTAAGTTTCTATTTTGAAGTAATATATGTAATATTCATATATGAATTCAACGGGTACGCAATTTATGAAATGGAGGCTATGTAATCATATGAGGTAACATTTTAAGTATCTAACTATAATATCCATTTCTTTTTGTGCGCCTCTACACAAACACGTCAATGCATTATGTTTAAAGTAAATAACCAATGGCACTAAATTATCTATTTACACGAGAAATACATAGGCTGAGCGTTTGATCCCTTTTTTTGTGAACGCGCCACTACACCCGTACGATTGGCCGCGCCCGTGTGAACGTCCAAGTTATCGAGGCATCATCCCGAGCTATTGTCTTTTTTCTAGGGTGGACTTCACACCAGTTATTAACTGCTGACGCGTGCCCCGTGTACACAGTCTAGCATGACCTTGCCGCTAGCACGGTCCAAAATTAGTTGAAACTGGATACGAACGATCCTGCGGGCGGCAAAATCTCCTGCCCCCTTCTAAAATTTCTGCCACCTTAGTCTTTAGCATGCGAAATCCCCCTTTTGTCCTTGGTGCACGGAGACCAACAGTTATAATACCGCCCTCATCTACATGATAGGTCGAGGCTGCTTTGGTAACTTCTGATTCCCCCCACTACACGGCACCCCCATTTTGTCTCCCCCTCCCGCAAAAACGACTAACTCCACAACACTAGAGCATCTTACATCACGTGTCCGTACTTCATCGCCCTTTCTCCCCTCCCCTCTCGAAACCCTAGACTGCTCATCCACCAGCGTACCATAACCCATTCACTGCCAGTGGCGTCCACCTCGCCGGATCTGCTTCTGCGGCCGCATCTACCCCTCCCACCTCCCCTAGAAACAAGTAGACTGTTCATCCACCACTGTACCACAGCCCATTCAGTGCCAGCCTTGTCCACGGCGCCGAATCTGCTTCACCGGTACCCTCGTCAACTGCCGTGCATCTACAACGGTTCATTCATACTCCCCATCGGAGACACTTCGTCCACACCCCCCGGAGCCGCCCCACCGATGCCCCCATCAACGGCCTCTGATCCTCTTCGCCGACACCTTCCTCAACCCTACCGGAGCCTCTTTGCCGACACCTTCCTCAACCCTACCGGAGCCGCTTCGCCGACACCAGTGTCAACCCTACCGGAGTATCTTTGCCTATACCATTCTCAACCCTACCGGGGCCGCTTTGCCAACTCACAAGTCCATGGCCTCAAATCCGCTTCCTCGCACCCTCATCCAACCTACCGGAGCAGCTTCTGACGCCCCTTCCACAGCCGCAGATCCGCATCGTCGACACCACCCTTAACCCAACCACTAGAGCAGCTTCTGACGCCCCGTCCACGGCCGCAGATCCGCATCGTCGACACCATCCTTAACCCAACCACCGGAGCAGCTTTTGATGCCCCGTCCACGGCCGCAGATCCGCGTCGTCGACACCATCTTAACCTAACCACCGGAACAGCTTCACCAAGGCCCTCGTCCACGGCCACAGATCCGCTTAGTCCACCCTACCGGAGCCGCTCCACAAACACCCTAGTCGACGGTTCTAGATCTCCTTACGAGACCCTGACAGCCAGCGCAACGTCATCACCCTCGATGTTTCTAACCTGATTCCCACCATTTGGAGAGATGCCAAGCACCCGCCACGGCCTAGGTACTTGTCACCTTTAAACCCGTCCAGCATCACCTGCCCGATGTACTTCAAATATACTAACCGGTCGCTGTTACCTGTTATGCAGCTGGCAAAAACTACAAGGACGATGTTTCTTCTGGATCTAACAGCTTGGCCAACCAAGATCCTAGACTGAGGCATTGCTATGATCTTGTAAGCGCGTCTCTCTCTCTTGTATTGTTCTGTGCCTGCCAGCGTGCTTTGCTAGGATTTTCGACCAGTAATCCCTTTGTGCAGACAATGATTTCTACTACTGGTTGCTAAATTAGATATGTAGATGTGATACATGATACTACCTCATACCTCCGTTCCTAAATATAAGTCTTTCTAGAGATTCCACTATAGGCTACATACGGAGCAAAATGAGTGAATCTACACTTGAAAATGCATCTATATACATCTGTATGTGGTCCATACTGGAATCTCTACAAAGACATATATTTAGGAACAGGGGCAGTACATCACACAAAATCGTAGGTGGCATGTAGGAATTCCAGTGCACTACATTAGGCTGCCTTAGAGTGCCTGCCAGTTCAGCATACAGAGTCATGGCTAGTTTATGGTACGCACACAATCGTTAATTGGTGGTTTAAATATGCGCAAGGGATATGCAATGTAGTATCATGTAGAGATGTCTGAAATTAGCCGTGTCAACTTGCAGATAGGGTTACACAATGAAAAAGTACAAGATGTATGTGGCAATTTCATGGAACATCGCAAAAAAAGGAGAGGCAGCGGTGAGCCTATACATTGTGCTATGGTACGTCACTCCTCCATTGCAATCATCATGACATGTTATTTGTATGCCAGTTCTATTAGCCAAGTTTCTTAGGGACAGTTATTATGAGTTATCCTAAGAAAATAAGCACCTGTGAATATAAGCTTCATGTAATACGCCAACTAGTTATTTTCATTGCGTTTTCAGCTTATCTTTGGTATGATCAGTGGAAAGTCTAGATTGCATTATATATATTTTTCATTTTGCTGCCCATATGGAAATTAATTTGACTTGCAAACATCACAAATTGAACCCAGTGCAGTAATTAATATGATAGGAAAACAGACCATCACTATTTGCTCAAAATGCAAATACAAAGATACCATCTACTTGGCACAATCTACTTTGGTCAATATTTTCCATAGATATCCCATTGCCTAATTTAAAAGAAGAACGCATGACCCACATTTAAATGAAGAACAATTATTTATTGAAATTCGATGGTCCAAGTGGCTGGTTATTATCATATAGCAGCACCACCTGAAAGCATCATATAGCAGCAGCAGCACCTCATAGAAACTCATCATACAACAGGAGCAGTCTGCAATTCATCATATACCAGTAGCAGCTCATAGCAATTCATCATATAGCAGCAGCAGGAGCAGCTCATAGCAATTCATCATATAGCAGCAGTAGGAGCAGCTCATAGCAATTCATCATATAGTAGCAGCAGGAGCAGCTTGTAGCAACTCATCATATAGCAGCAGCAGCTCATAGCAATTCATCATATAGCAGCAGCAGCTCATAGCAACTCATCATACAGCAGCAGCAGCTCATAGCAATTCATCATATAGCAGCAGCAGGAGCAGCTCATAGCAATGCATCATATAGCAGCAGCAGAAGCAGCTCATAGCAATTCATCGTATAGTGGATCAGAATGAAAATTTGGCAAAAAATCAGAGGAGATCCTCACCTTGTTGGATGAGCTCATCCTTCAACAGCACCTCAAGGCCATGGCCTGGGAGGAGGGGAGGGGGAACAAGGTGCCTTCTGCCGCAGTGTGGCATCAGCCGTAGTTGTGCAGCGCCCGCTGGAGTAGTGCGTTGGACGAACCACAGTGGAGCCGCTACTAGAGACCATGAGAATGAGGGGCGGCGCCAGAGGGAGGAGCAGCCAGGGAGATTTGCTCCTACCCGCCGGCCATGTAGCCT
Organism: Triticum aestivum; assembly: GCF_018294505.1. Taxonomy (NCBI): domain Eukaryota; kingdom Viridiplantae; phylum Streptophyta; class Magnoliopsida; order Poales; family Poaceae; genus Triticum; species Triticum aestivum. Next base: position 596,074,660 of record NC_057798.1, on the reverse strand, counting down.
AGCTGGACATAGCATCGTCGAGGACCAAGCCAGATGGGACTAGTGGCAACGGCTCGCTGGAGGAACCCTAGTGTTGCAGGCAGGGGATCGAGGTAAAGGGAAAGGGAAGAGGAGATGCAAGTGGGCAGGGTAATGAATGCTTGTGTGTTTGTTTTTACTTGAGGGTTAGGTGTGACACGGGCGTCAACAGTTGCATTTTGAGTGTAATATAGGCAGACAACAGAGTCATTTCACTATTCCCCTTCCCTTCAGTTTTTAATGAGGTTCTACCCGAAACACCCCCCTCCAAAGTGAAATTAGTTAAGCCCAAGCCCATAACTCAAAAATGACTTCTTTACATCTTTTATGGCTTATTTTGACAATATACCCTAAAAGGCGGAATTGAACTGGCCCTTAACCTGCAATTCAATTCTGCGTGCAATGATGAATCGCTCGTGCCTGCTATCTGTACATTTAGGCATCATCATACATGGCATAACCTAATACATGTGCATTCCATTGTAGAATCTGGAATATGCAATGTTTATGTTAGTTCATACGTTTCACACGATGTTTAAATGCCCCTTAAATCTGGTCAGTCAAGTGATGGTCTTTAAGACTCCTTCTTTGCTTCTTTTTTTGATATGTAAGATTTGCTCACACATCTGTTCAATTGCTTGTTTGCATCAGCCAGCCATACTAGGACTGTTTGCTTTGATTACTTGCTGTTCTTGACCTAACACTCTAACAGAGCTTGTCAACAATTTAAACACTAAGGGCTGCTGTAGTGGGGCCTTGTCTAACTCATAGGTGACATAAAGGTTTGGCTGTACACTACAGTAGGCTCTCCAAGAGTACCTAGAGATCCAGTTCGAAGGTATGCCTAGTTTTTACATAGTGCAGACATAGTAAATGCTCATTTCATTGTGTGCAAGTGCAAGAGATGCAGCATGTTTCATTATGTGGTGTTGTTTTGTTATAATCTCATCCTTTTGTGTTCACAGACTAGAAAGTATGCATATTTATCTTCCAAGGAGACGAGTAACTAGTTTGTGTCACCTTGCAGAGGGGGTGCAATGAAGATAAGATTGACGATTTCCAAGTACAAGATGTTAGGAAGGAGCCTTGCAAGAGAAGTAGGAGCTGCGCTGAGCCTCTTCAACCTGCTAAGGTAAGTCACTGTATGCAACTGAACAGTTCAATTCCTTGTTTGTTTCAGGCATAGTTAATTTTCTCTTTTCAATTGCTTTATTTGTCCTCACTTAATGAGATGCCCAAATAATTATGCCTGATGTTCGGTACTTGTATCACTATTAGTTGACATAATTAAAGGCCTTACCATTTAATTACTCCGCCGAAGTGTGCCTGAAGCTTTGAAGTCTATTAACCAACTATTATTGCATGAGGCTCACAATCTAGTTTATACTACGCTAATGATTGCATAGTTTTGCCTGCTGTAGTATGTTTGTATGAAACCCTCTGCTATTCATTATGCTCCCTAAGACTTTAATTGAGGTACAGAATGGCCAACTGCTTGCTTACTTATACGCAACATGCTTTCTAAATTTGTAACTTGTCTGTGTTTTCGATTGGGCCCCAACATCATGCTCCTCTGGTGAGCTAAGAGGGATTTCTGTATGCAGGCTGCACAGACTATCTTTTTTTATAATTTTTAAAATATCACTTGCTTATGCTTCATGACGTGTAACATTTTTTTTGTGAAAGTGACGTGTAACATTATGCCCTAGTCATGTGTACTTACAGAAACATTTCAGGATGAAGTGACATCAACACAAAAATCTGCGAGCAGTGCGGCATGGCCGTTACCGAATGATTATGGATTGGAATTGGAATGTGCTGATGTTCTTGAGCATCAACTAGAGGTGGTAAGACAACGTGTACATGATTGTCAACGTATAATCAACAAGTTGAGACTAGACATGCAGGTACTAGATGCAGGAGTCAAAAAATGAAACAAAACACCGAGGTAACCATGAAGGAATTGGAGATTTTGCAGACTGAAATTTGTGCTATCTGAATCCGGCCAATCCTATTTTCTGAAGAGATTATAGTTCAAATGGAGTTAAGTTGATGCGCGTCCATGATGTATGAGCCGTATTTGCCCAGTGTATGTAATTTGTTGTTTGTGTATGCTTTATTATCACCTGTGCCGTACCATAATGCCCAGTGGGTATAATCGACTGTAATTTCTTTATTGTATAGTGTAGGATTATTCTACCTTTCTATGCCTTGATCTCTTTGTTGTATAGTGTAGGATTATTCTACCTTTCTATGCCTTGATCTCTTTGTTGTATAGTGTATGCTTTTTAGAGGTGATAGTATTGAGTAGGATAATTCTTTGAATATGCTATATCATTCAAATGGGGGCCAACTCGCCCGACCATGGGCCTTCTACGTCTCATAGGATCCATGGGCCTTCTACGTCTCGCAGGATCCATGGGCCTTCTATGTCTCGCAGAATCCATGGGCCTTCTACGTCTCGCAGGATCCATGGGCCTTGTACGTCACATAGGATCCATGGGCCGCCGACTCATTTATGGGTCTTGTACTGGCCTTTAATGGGCCATAGACGGGCCTATAATGGAAATCGTACGTTTTATGGGCTGACCATAACGGGTCGTTAACAGGCCGTATTTGGTGATGCTATGAAAATGGCCCAACGGACTAACGGACCACAAAACGGCCGACTATAACGACGGACTGAATTTGGCCCACAAGAAGAAAATGACAGTAACGGACCGTAAGTAATCGAATGCTGCAAATGAGCCCAAGAATAAATTGGCTCTGAGAAGGCCAAAAGATAACATGGGCTGGAGACAGCGCAACTGAATAACGGGCCCTTAATGGGTATAAAGAGATACACTGTTCATTACGGGCCAGTTTCACCATGGGCCGTGTCAGGACCCCGACTCAATGCCACATCGATCTACCATGTAACACCTCATATCATTTTGCGGCCTCACGCACGGTATTCCCACGGGTGTCGCCTTACCTTAGCCCGGGACCGTTTGCGCCTTTTGGCACACGTATATGACGGTGTCGCTAGCATCCATATGATAAGGAGCCCGGGCTGACATGGCTAGTCGTAAACCCAAAGTGGCACAGACTTACAGGGACAGGCATTCATGACCCAGCATCGAACGTGTCGGTCATCAGCGAGTGAATCCAGGCTGTAGCACTGGGCTAGCAGGACTCCGATATTCATCGCGTGACATTTCCCCGAAGGGACAGACACAGGAACGAAGAAGGACACATGCCGGCCAGCCTAAGTGTTCCGGAGCAGTAGCAAGCTACCAAGGCTCAATGGAAACACTAGGAGACATTTCCCGGTAAGAGAGGCTACTAAAGATAAACAACTAGATAGTCAGATCCCACACATACCAAGCATTTCAATAACATACACACAATATGCTCGATATGTGCAATACAACATGGCATCACAAAATGACTCTACGACTCAAGTATTTATTCAATAGGCTCCGAGGAGCGAGATATTACAAACATGGGTCTCATGACCCAACAATCAGAGCATACAAGTCAAAACACAAGCGGAAGCTATCATGTCTGAGTACAGACATCTATAAATGAAAAAGGCTGAGAAGCCTGACTATCTATCAGATCCTGCCGAGGGCACAAGATCGTAGCTGAGGTATCAAGCTAAACGTCGAAGTCCACGCGGAACTACTAGCGAGACCGAAGTCTCTCTGCAAAAACATAAAATAGGCAAACGTGAGTACAAATGTACCCAGCAAGACTTACATCAGAACTAACTACATATGCATCATTATCAACAAAGGGGATGGTGGGGTTTAACTGCAGCAAGCCAGCTTTGACTCGGTGGCTATCCTGAACTACGACTGCAATGTAACTCTTTTGAGGTGGCGCACACGAGTCCACATATTCACCATATCAATACACCACTATGGATCCGCTCCCGTCTCCCTACGAGAACGCCATCCATAGCACTCACGCTTATCTTGCGTATTTTAGAGTATCCACTTTCACTTGTCTATGAACTGATATAAGCAACCCAGAAGTCCTTTTCCGCGGACACGGCTATTCGAATAGATGATGTTAACCCTGCAGGGGTGTACTTCTTCATACATGTTTCCACCACTTAGCGTCTGCACACGACATGTGCTCGGCAGACTTCAAGCGAAAGCCGACGTGGGTGTAGACCACGACCTACCTAAACACTCAAGTCTCTAGTCCAGGTTTATCGCCTATTCGGGTTCCATCCATGAGGAGATCCGGCCGGAGTTTCGCTCACAGCCCCAAACGATGTGAACAGGGTTCCCGAGATACCAAACGGGCATCCGGTACACCGTGCCACGTACCTACCGCATCACAGCCCACCCCTACGGTCAGCGCTGTCCACGGCCTCCAGTAAGCTACAAACACCAGAAACTACTTGCAACTCCTGGACAGAGGACTAGGGTGAATAAGAAGTCGAGCGGGGTCATATTTCAGGGCCCAATGTATGGTAGTAGCTGAATCATGGATCACAAACACAGAACTCAGTTCCTGAGGACGGCTGCAATGAGACAACCCACCATGTACTCCTACATGGCCTCTCACCGCTACCTTTACCAAATCGTGTTCACACACTTAGCTCACACACGGTAGGACATGTTCACACGCCTCTGATTCATCCCCGATGAATCAGACCTGACTCAACTCTAAGCAGTAGCAGGCATGACAAACAAACATGAATGAGTAGGCACAACAGGGCTCAAACAACTCCTACTCATGCTAGTGGGTTTCATCTATTTACTGTGGCAATGACAGGTCATGCAAAGGATAAAGGGGTTCAGCTACCGCAGCAAGTAACAAATATGTCGCTGTTGTCCTAATGCAGTAAAGGAGAGCAGGAGCGAGAGAGTGGGATTTTATCGGAATGAACAAGGGGGTTTTGCTTGCCTGGCACTTCTGAAGATAACATTGAGTCTTCATCAGTGTCAACGATCACATCATCGGTATCACGTCTATCGAGAGGGGACAAATACCGGCAACACAGAAGGGAACACAATCAATGCAATGCACAATATGATGCATGATCATGACATGGCAATATGAATGTGTTTTGAGCTAATGAAACTAGCAACAGATTAAATGAAGTTGGTTTGAATACAAGATTCAAATTCAAACTCCATATGTGATTATTCAAATGCCATTTAATTGATTTGTGCTAAACAGCAGCTATAAGTTGTTCTAACATGCATGAAAATGGTACAGATGGATTCCTTGAATTTTTCTGATAATTTTTCATATATAATTTATTTAATTTGGAGCTACGGTTGAATTTCTATGAATTTTAGAAGTTTTAGGCATTTTCTGGAATTATAAATCATTTCCTAATTTATTTTAATTCCAGAAAGGAATTATTGCGTCAGCATGACCTCATGCTGACCTCAGCAGGTCAACGGGCGCCGTCCAGGTCAAACTGACCTGTGGGACCCATATGTCAGCGTCACAGTTAGTTAACAGGGGGTTATCTGCTTAATTAAAGGATTAGGGGGGGGTCGGGGCCCACTGGTCAGTGTTAGTGGCTAATTAGGTTTAGTTAATGGCCTGGGGCCCACACGTCAGTGAGAGAGAGGGGAGGGTCAAACCGGGCAGTGGGTCAACCCACGCCGGTCAAGGGTCAACGGTCGCCGGCGTTTAGCCGCCGGCGAGTCCCGACGCGGTGGTGCGCTGCGGAAATGGCCTACAGAGCGCCGTTTGGCGCGCGGAGCACGACTACGGGATGCGGACGCTCGTCCGCATCCAACCAGGGTGGTGGCGCGGCCGGGGAGTGGCCGGAGAGTGGTCGGCGACGAGCTTTAGCGGCGGCCGGGGTTCGGCGTCAGTGAGGACGGCGCTGCGGTGTGCAAACGAGACGGTTGTCGCGCTAGTTTTACTCTACGGGACGTAACGAGTGCAACGGACGCATGCGTGGGACCAAAAGGTCACCGGGGCTTCACCGGCGACGAGCCCGTGCGGCGGAGCGTCTCGGCTCCGGTGGAGGGAGCGGCTGGAGCTCGAAATCGGACATGGGGTTAGGGGGAAACGAAGGCGGGGCTTACAGGGGGTCGATTGGAGGGCCCAGCGGCTCGGGGGAGACGTCGGAGGTGGCGAGCGGGCGCCGGCGATCTCGGGCGGCCGGAGATGGGGAAGACGGCGTGGGCGGCGATGCAGGGCTCCCGGCGTTGCGTAGCTCCATGGAGAGGTCGGGGGCGTCGAGGCGGAGCCTTTGGTCACTCTGGTGGGGTGGAACGACGGTGGTGGCTACGACTGCGACGAGCGGCGGCGACGGCGGTTCTCGGTCGCGCGAGTGAGAGAGCCAGAGAAGAGAGAAGAAGGAACGGGGAGAGTGAGAACGGTCCAGGGGGGTGCGTGGCATCCTCAGGCGACGGGGAGACAGGCAGAGAGGCAGGAGGTGGCCTGGGCGTGTGCCCGCGCGCTCCGGCCACGCGCCTGCGCCTACTGGCGCGAGGAGGAAGGCGACAGGGGGGGGAAGGTGGGCTGGGCCGGCGCTGGAGGAGCTGGGCCGGCTGGGCTGGACAGGTAAGCGCCAGGTAAGGTTCTCTGCTCTGTTTTATTTTTTTCTGTTTTGTTTTTTAATTTATTTTGCCACTGTTTTGAATTTAAAATAATTCAAACAATGCCAAAAACTCCTCTGAATATTTTATATTGCTAGATGGACTTTTCCAAAAGCTTATAAAATATTTCAGGGGTATTTGAAATTATATTCTAATTATATGAATATAATTCAAATTCAAATAGCTAATGAATTAAATCCAAAGTCCCAAAAATAAATCCTTAAAAATGTTCAATATTTTTGGTTGGGACCAGAACCCTTACCAAAAATTATCAAACATTTAAGAAGAGCACTTTGGAGCAATGAATGAGATTTCTAGGGTTTTTGCCCCTCTTTTATTTAAGTTTTTGAGGCTTCCAAAATTCCTCAGTTCAAGTTTCAAAAATATAGACATGATGCACACATGAAGCTAGCCTAGAGCAATACCAGAAGCTAGGGATGTGACAACTCACCCCCACTAAACAAGAATCTCGTCTCGAGATTTAAGCATAGGGTAAGGTGAAGGGTAACGCAGACTAGTATAATCTTCACGATTCAGGTTGCACTTCATAGGAACGTTGATTCGATCACCATCATTGTCTTGAAGTCTTGCTCTGAGAAATCCTGTCAACATGACATGGGGGAAGAAGACTCTAGAAGGGTCGATCTTCTCGAAGATCGAACAACTCACGGAATGAGACATAGGACCATCTCTCGGGTTGAGACACGAGATACACATCAAGAGGGGTGGAAAGAAACGGATGACGAAGGTTCACTAGGTAGACAACAATTCCACACCTAAGAAGGTGGTGAACGGTTGTCAACATAGCGAGGAGTTGAGTTGCCATGATACCACAACGAGACACCTTCGGAACCGTGACTTGTAGATATCTCCCCTTAAGTGGCAAAAAGAATTACCTTTGATATAGAGATCATTGAGACTCTCTATATCAGCCTAAGGCAAATCATAGCAATCGATTGGCGGGGGTCGGTAGAATGGCATACTCAGACTTGGATGATGTGGATTACCTTGTTGAAGACAACGTAATGGATGAATTTGCTTATCACCGGAAATGGAAGAGACTCGTGGTAGAATGGCACATTGGCGGTGCAAGCTAGGAACAAAATGCAAATGCTGGGAATGATTTTGGTAACTAGGAAAGAAACCAACAATAGAGGGTGAACTCATTGTTTGAAAAGGTCATAGCATTGCCGAGGAAACTGAGAGGAATCCAGTTAGAGCCGATGGTAACACCTAGCGCTTGTGCGTGCTCTCAAGAACTTGAGCATTTCCATATTCATCAAGGTTTTACCAACATCCATGTCAAGAATCCTGGCAACACAACATACCACCATGATGAACAACGATGGACGATGCAGATGCATAGGAAGATAACATCAACTCAGCTTTCACCCTAGCGAGGCCAAGGAAACAAAATCTGGATGATCGACCGAGAGACATTTAGCACTCCGCTTCTAATGTTCTCCTTGACGTGCTAGTGTAACCCATTCTTAGATATGGTTTGCTAACTAGAACATCAAGTAAAGGTCGGACTTCGGGAGCAACAGAATCCATAAGGAACAGTTACGGAGGTAAATCCTACGAAATCCTTATGGGGAGGTGGCCAACTTCCTCAAACAAGATACTACAATAATAGGTCTTCCGGCTGGGTGTGTTGGCCATGACATCCACTTTACCGGTTATCGAGGGACCAGTATTATAGTTCTTGGGAAATGTTCCAACCATCTTATCTGCCTGAGATTCAGATCTGGTTGGTGTCAGGATATTCCAGACTCATCGAGTCTAGGAAGAAAAAAGAAAGTTTGCAACACAAATCGACGAGATGACGTTGCGGGATTCTCGGGAGATGAACTACGATAGCAAGCTCCAAAACATGAGCTGGTTCTACTACAAACATGTGAACACATTGTCCCAGACAAGCATGACCACGTGGTAGTCTTATAATAAAACACTACCGAGTTCAGGTGGGGAACCATCAACGAGGATATCAAAATCCTTGCATAAGGTATACTCTTAAGAAGGAACTTCTTCTCCTTGAACAAATCAATCAGTGGCTTGGTGTGCTAAGGATACATATAGAATGAAGGTTGCAAGTCTCCAAACCATAGGATACTTCGCACATATGCATGACTGACTTGGGAAGATTCCAGAGGAAGCAAAACTAGCTTTCTCAAATTCACAGCGGCAACTTTCACCAAATGCTCGTGTATAAGAGGAAGTCACTCCTTTCATCAAACAAATACTTCATGAGCTAGCATGAAGAAAATGCTTCAAAAGTTTCCAACACTAGCTTAATGTTCAACAAAATCATGGAGGAGATAAGGATGTTGTTAATGGGCTCAACAACAATTCTTCCGGGTTTCCCTTTAAAAGGAATTCCATAGTTAAGAGAACAAGTGTTAGCATTGGTCAGACCCAAAAGATATAATGGTGTATGCTCGAGGGATCAACCACGAGTAAGACAACATTACGAATATCGTTGGTTCTGGTCTGATTGAATGATAGCCCATACTCAAATTATAGATGGGGTAAGACAATAGGTCCAACAACTGATCACAAGGACCAATTAATGAAGATATCATCTTTCTTCAACACACACACATACACAGAAAGATATCCCTTAACATGAACTAAGTCAGACAAGCTTTTATCTTCCAACTCTCCAAGTTGTTGTCTAGCTTAACCAACTAGCTCCGGGATATCCATCACAGATTCTTGGAGAAAGGGTGGTTCACAAGAACCCGACTTGATCACGAGCTCAACATAGCAGTCAGGTGACAACCTGGTAATACTTCCGAGAAGATATTCGGAAAATCACGAACCACCGGTATGTTACTAAGCTCGAGAACAATCTCGGTTTTGAGGGCAAGACGATATGATCAAATGAGTGAGGACTTGACAAGATCCTAACTCATCGATCGAGGAGTGAACCAGGAGAATGGACTAGGTAGCACGATCAATCTTAGAATGATGATTCAATAACCAACACACTAAGAATGAAATTATTGTCCTTTAACTACCCAGCAACGAGGTTGCTAGGCGTATTGATTTCACACATCACAATTCATTTGTCGGTATTCCGGTTGCATCAACACGAAGACCGAGGAATGACTAATGATGGCAAGAAGTATCACTGTACCAAGAGTTCATAGGATGGTGTGCAATTCCTATAACAATCCCGATATAAAGATGGTAATACTCCAAGGTAGAACAGAACAAAAGCTGGATTAGCAATTTGATCTGCGGAGCACAACTTCTTTGACCCAATCCTGGATATGGAAGAGGTACTGGAGTTTGTTTCTCCTAGTCATTCTGCGATAGAATGGCTTGGCGGACCACAAGAGTAATAGGCATCGATAAACGAACGCACGCATACTCTTGACTATCAATTGATAGACGAGGGTCAGAATGCAACTAAAGAGAACAACTCAAAGGAACATATAATTTTCTGAGTTGTGGATGCATAGATTAGTATGTCGAACCAAGTTCAACATATTTCTTCCGGATAACCCATGCAGAAAGGTAGAACTGGCAGAGTCACGATTTATGAATGGAGAACTCCTCAAGAATAATCCTGTTGTGATATTTCAGTTCAACGAGGAACTTCTGCCATAAGTAGTTCATGGTATTTGGAAGAAGAAGATACCACGGACTTCAAGGACTATCGCAAAGGTTACTAATATCCTGAAGGCACTAGCAATTACTATCAACATGAAGTAGGTAGAGTGAATCTCGGGTTCAAGAACCCAGGAACAGAATACCTATTACTAAGTAGCATCACGGGATGCTTTCGAGAATGATGGCCAGAATCATCACACTGGGAACACAAATCATGGCTAAATTACTAGATGATCCCCTAAGACACCTAGGGTCATAATAATATCTCCAACATATATGTCAAGGTAACAGAGTACCTCAACTCACTGATTAGTGTGGTTAATCTGGCCCAAAGGAACATCGAAACGGGAGGAAGGAATTTGCAAATGCATCAGACTGTTTAGAAACCTGGGATGACTCGGACAGCATAACGGCTGTAAATGCTCAGAAAAGATTTGAGACATTCACAAAAATGGTGGCATAACCACTCAGAAGCACAATATCAAGGTTTCGAGATCAACAGTTAACATACGGAAGTAGTAGGAACTGAACTGAGACTTAAATCCAACAATCTTATAAGTCTACGGATTAGTAACACGTGATCCTGATAGAAAGAAGAGATAGCCTAGTTCTTAATCCCCGTAGGAAAGATAAGATGACTCAGATCAGAAGGCATAAGGTATAAGGAGTAAAAAGAGCCTTACGTTCCATCCCACAATCAATTCCCTTATATAACTAAGAATTTCTAGACTCAACTTCGACCAGTTTGGCTTGGTAATCCTACAGGCAGTCAAGCTCTGATACCAACGCTGTCAGGACCCCGACTCAATGCCACATCGATCTAGCATGTAACACCTCATATCACTTTGCGGCCTCACGCACGGTATTCCCACGGGTGTCGCCTTACCTTAGCCCGGAACCGTTTGCGCCTTTTGGCACACGTATATGACGGTGTCGCTAGCATCCATATGATAAGGAGCCCGGGCTGACATGGCTAGTCGTAAACCCAAAGTGGCACAGACTTACAGGGACAGGCATCCATGACCCAGCATCGAACGTGTCGGTCATCAGCGAGTGAATCCAGGCTGTAGCACTGGGCTAGCAGGACTCCGGTATTCATCGCGTGACATTTCCCCGAAGGGACAGACACAGGAACGAAGAAGGACACATGCCGGCCAGCCTAAGTGTTCCGGAGCAGTAGCAAGCTACCAAGGCTCAATGGAAACACTAGGAGACATTTCCCGGTAAGAGAGGCTACTAAAGATAAACAACTAGATAGTCAGATCCCACACATACCAAGCATTTCAATAACATACACACAATATGCTCGATATGTGCAATACAACATGGCATCACAAAATGACTCTACGACTCAAGTATTTATTCAATAGGCTCCGAGGAGCGAGATATTACAAACATGGGTCTCATGACCCAACAATCAGAGCATACAAGTCAAAACACAAGCGGAAGCTATCATGTCTGAGTACAGACATCTATAAATGAAAAAGGCTGAGAAGCCTGACTATCTATCAGATCCTGCCGAGGGCACAAGATCGTAGCTGAGGTAACAAGCTAAACGTCGAAGTCCACGCGGAACTACTAGCGAGACCGAAGTCTCTCTGCAAAAACATAAAATAGGCAAACGTGAGTACAAATGTACCCAGCAAGACTTACATCAGAACTAACTACATATGCATCATTATCAACAAAGGGGATGGTGGGGTTTAACTGCAGCAAGCCAGCTTTGACTCGGTGGCTATCCTGAACTACGACTGCAATGTAACTCTTTTGAGGTGGCGCACACGAGTCCACATATTCACCATATCAATACACCACTATGGATCCGCTCCCGTCTCCCTACGAGAACGCCATCCATAGCACTCACGCTTATCTTGCGTATTTTAGAGTATCCACTTTCACTTGTCTATGAACTGATATAAGCAACCCAGAAGTCCTTTTCCGCGGACACGGCTATTCGAATAGATGATGTTAACCCTGCAGGGGTGTACTTCTTCATACATGTTTCCACCACTTAGCGTCTGCACACGACATGTGCTCGGCAGACTTCAAGCGAAAGCCGACGTGGGTGTAGACCACGACCTACCTAAACACTCAAGTCTCTAGTCCAGGTTTATCGCCTATTCGGGTTCCATCCATGAGGAGATCCGGCCGGAGTTTCGCTCACAGCCCCAAACGATGTGAACAGGGTTCCCGAGATACCAAACGGGCATCCGGTACACCGTGCCACGTACCTACCGCATCACAGCCCACCCCTACGGTCAGCGCTGTCCACGGCCTCCAGTAAGCTACAAACACCAGAAACTACTTGCAACTCCTGGACAGAGGACTAGGGTGAATAAGAAGTCGAGCGGGGTCATATTTCAGGGCCCAATGTATGGTAGTAGCTGAATCATGGATCACAAACACAGAACTCAGTTCCTGAGGACGGCTGCAATGAGACAACCCACCATGTACTCCTACATGGCCTCTCACCGCTACCTTTACCAAATCGTGTTCACACACTTAGCTCACACACGGTAGGACATGTTCACACGCCTCTGATTCATCCCCGATGAATCAGACCTGACTCAACTCTAAGCAGTAGCAGGCATGACAAACAAACATGAATGAGTAGGCACAACAGGGCTCAAACAACTCCTACTCATGCTAGTGGGTTTCATCTATTTACTGTGGCAATGACAGGTCATGCAAAGGATAAAGGGGTTCAGCTACCGCAGCAAGTAACAAATATGTCGCTGTTGTCCTAATGCAGTAAAGGAGAGCAGGAGCGAGAGAGTGGGATTTTATCGGAATGAACAAGGGGGTTTTGCTTGCCTGGCACTTCTGAAGATAACATTGAGTCTTCATCAGTGTCAACGATCACATCATCGGTATCACGTCTATCGAGAGGGGACAAATACCGGCAACACAGAAGGGAACACAATCAATGCAATGCACAATATGATGCATGATCATGACATGGCAATATGAATGTGTTTTGAGCTAATGAAACTAGCAACAGATTAAATGAAGTTGGTTTGAATACAAGATTCAAATTCAAACTCCATATGTGATTATTCAAATGCCATTTAATTGATTTGTGCTAAACAGCAGCTATAAGTTGTTCTAACATGCATGAAAATGGTACAGATGGATTCCTTGAATTTTTCTGATAATTTTTCATATATAATTTATTTAATTTGGAGCTACGGTTGAATTTCTATGAATTTATGAAGTTTTAGGCATTTTCTGGAATTATAAATCATTTCCTAATTTATTTTAATTCCAGAAAGGAATTATTGCGTCAGCATGACCTCATGCTGACCTCAGCAGGTCAACGGGCGCCGTCCAGGTCAAACTGACCTGTGGGACCCATATGTCAGCGTCACAGTTAGTTAACAGGGGGTTATCTGCTTAATTAAAGGATTAGGGGGGGGTCGGGGCCCACTGGTCAGTGTTAGTGGCTAATTAGGTTTAGTTAATGGCCTGGGGCCCACACGTCAGTGAGAGAGAGGGGAGGGTCAAACCGGGCAGTGGGTCAACCCACGCCGGTCAAGGGTCAACGGTCGCCGGCGTTTAGCCGCCGGCGAGTCCCGACGCGGTGGTGCGCTGCGGAAATGGCCTACAGAGCGCCGTTTGGCGCGCGGAGCACGACTACGGGATGCGGACGCTCGTCCGCATCCAACCAGGGTGGTGGCGCGGCCGGGGAGTGGCCGGAGAGTGGTCGGCGACGAGCTTTAGCGGCGGCCGGGGTTCGGCGTCAGTGAGGACGGCGCTGCGGTGTGCAAACGAGACGGTTGTCGCGCTAGTTTTACTCTACGGGACGTAACGAGTGCAACGGACGCATGCGTGGGACCAAAAGGTCACCGGGGCTTCACCGGCGACGAGCCCGTGCGGCGGAGCGTCTCGGCTCCGGTGGAGGGAGCGGCTGGAGCTCGAAATCGGACATGGGGTTAGGGGGAAACGAAGGCGGGGCTTACAGGGGGTCGATTGGAGGGCCCAGCGGCTCGGGGGAGACGTCGGAGGTGGCGAGCGGGCGCCGGCGATCTCGGGCGGCCGGAGATGGGGAAGACGGCGTGGGCGGCGATGCAGGGCTCCCGGCGTTGCGTAGCTCCATGGAGAGGTCGGGGGCGTCGAGGCGGAGCCTTTGGTCACTCTGGTGGGGTGGAACGACGGTGGTGGCTACGACTGCGACGAGCGGCGGCGACGGCGGTTCTCGGTCGCGCGAGTGAGAGAGCCAGAGAAGAGAGAAGAAGGAACGGGGGAGAGTGAGAACGGTCCAGGGGGGTGCGTGGCATCCTCAGGCGACGGGGAGACAGGCAGAGAGGCAGGAGGTGGCCTGGGCGTGTGCCCGCGCGCTCCGGCCACGCGCCTGCGCCTACTGGCGCGAGGAGGAAGGCGACAGGGGGGGGAAAGTGGAGATGGGCTGGGCTGGCCAGGTGGGCCTGGTGGGCTGCAGAGGTAAGTCCAGGTAAGGTTTCTCTCCTCTGTCTTTTATTTCTATTTCAGTTCTGTTTTCTTTTATTTAATCTGTTTTGCCACTGTTTTGAATTTAAAAATAATTCAAACAATGCCAAAAACTCCTCTGAATATTTTATATTGCTAGATGGACTTTTCCAAAAGCTTATAAAATATTTCAGGGGTATTTGAAATTATATTCTAATTATATGAATATAATTCAAATTCAAATAGCTAATGAATTAAATCCAAAGTCCCAAAAATAATTCCTTAAAAATGTTCAATATTTTTGGTTGGGACCAGAATCCTTACCAAAAATTATCAAACATTTAAGAAGAGCACTTTGGAGCAATGAATGAGATTTCTAGGGTTTTTGCCCCTCTTTTATTTAAGTTTTTGAGGCTTCCAAAATTCCTCAGTTCAAGTTTCAAAAATATAGACATGATGCACACATGAAGCTAGCCTAGAGCAATACCAGAAGCTAGGGATGTGACAGGCCGTTAATAGGCCAAGAGTTACATAGGGCCTCATATGGGCCGAAAGACGTCATGGGCCATACATGGGCCAGAAGTGAAAATGGGCTGGAATCATATTGGATGGCCCAGATGACGCTACTGGGCCTAATTCGGATAGGGCGTAACGGGCCTTGGGTTAGCGGGCTGTAAATGGGCTATATGCGAACAGGCCGTTAACAGGCTTTCTATGGGCCGTCCCGTCACCTTTTGACCAAGTCAAACGGGCCGGCCTTTTCACAGGAATGGGCCTCTGTTGGGCCGTGCCACGTGTCGACGTATCATAGGCGCCTTCTGTCCAATGAGTGGATGACATTGTGGGGACCGATTCTCCGGGTGTTAATTTCTAGAAAATGGCCCTTGTGCTCACCGGCCCCAGGATAACTGTTAGCTGATGAGGCACCATCTTGATACAGAAATTCCAAGCAAAATACAAAATATGTAGTACAAGACCATTCTGGCCTGTGAGTACAACAAATGGTTTCTAATGTTTGATGACGGAAGCGGTTTGTGGATCAACAGTGTCTATGGGACTCCAATTCCCACAGGAACAACTGACCAGGTTAACTCCTATCTTCACGAGGCTGCTATCACCGTTGTTTAGGTTCCGGGGCTGTCGCCACGGTCGCTCCTCTCCGCGAAAGAAATCTGGCCAAGACAATAGCCAGGGACAAGCCAGTGAGTACTTTGAATGTACTCGCAAACATTCCGAACACAGGTATAATATAACAATGATGTGCTAAAAATATTTTATGCTCATGACGTCAGTCACCAAAGATAATAAAAATTCTGATGCACGCAAGCATGTTATTTATGAGTATGCAATAACATAGTAATATTAAAATTATGAAATAAATAACAAGCATGCCACAGTCGGGCGTCTTAGCGACACCGCATAAAGGGCTTTAAAAAAAATGCCACAGTCGGGCGTCTTAGCGACACCGCATAAAGGGCTTTAAAAATAAATGCCACAGTCGGGCGTCTTAGCGACACCACATAAAGGGCTTTAAAAGAAATGCCACAGTCGGGCGTCTTAGCGATACCACATAAAGGGCTTTAAAAGAAATGCCACAGTCGGCGTCTTAGCGACACCACATAAAGGGCTTTAAAAGAAATGCCACAGTCGGGCATCTTAGCGACACCGCATAAAAGGCTTTAAAAGAAATGCCATAGTCGGGCGTCTTAGCGACACCACATAAGGGCTTTAAAAGAAATTCCACAGTCGGGCGTCTTAGCGACACCGCATAAAGGTGTTTAAAAGAAATGACACAGTCGGGCGTCTTAGCGACACCACATAAAGGGCTTTAAAAGAAATGCCACAGTCGGGCGTCTTAGCGACACCGCATAAAGGGCTTTAAAAGAAATGCCACAGTCGGGCGTCTTAGCGACACCACATAAGGGCTTTAAAAGAAATGCCACAGTCGGGCGTCTTAGCGACACCGCATAAAGGGCTTTAAAAGAAATGCCACAGTCGGGCGTCTTAGCGACACCACATAAGGGCTTTAAAAGAAACAATCATAGTGAATATCCCAGAGGTAGAACCATCCCAGGGATATTCAATAATACCAAAAGTATCACGGGTTAGTTCACAATGAAAATAATAATCATAATTATCACAAGTCACAATCGTGATTCCAGTTCTGGTTTAACATTTTCACCTCCGAATACCGACACTAAGACCGACACTTCACCCATCCTAGACTGTAGTCCTTAACCATGGACATGGCTATTCGAATAGGTTTAATCTCTGCAGAGGGTGTACTCTTTACCCACGAGTGAAGGATTCCTTTAGTCCATCAAGACTAATTCCATCCACGGCCTTTTAGTTGGAAACACACCTAACTTGCACACACCAGCTTAACTCACATGTGTCTGGAATCACCCACGACACCTGTCAAGCAAAACTCTAAGTGGGGAGGCTACAACCTCGACGTAACATGGGATCACAAAATTTATACCACGCGCAAACTGGGGAGCTACCCCCCCTTCGGCTACAACCGAAACACCCATGCTCCCAGACCCGGTGGCATGACTACCGGATGCCTCCGGTATCTTCCACCATGGCCTCTCTGTACGGTGTGTGCTAGGAAAGGGGTTGACAACTTACTGAACCGTACCCTACTTGTTGTAGAGACGAGTGGTAGTACGAAGCAAGTATGGGGGTTACTGGCACAAGACTCGATCTACGGTCGACTCAGGAGGTTGTAATATTCTCTGCAAGATTAGCATAACAATGCATCTACTTCAACCAACAGATAGAAACACCACGCGACATACCCCCTCATGCCATACCGGACACGACCGTCTTGACGGAAGACTAGGAACAAGACCGTGTCTACCCAAGACAGAGGCCTTCTCGGCTTTCCTCCCGGTATGCATGAAAGGCATATGACGGTGATTTCTATCACAACTATATCAACTACATTTGCATGAAATTCATTAACATGCACTCATGAGTAGGAACACATCCTCACATAAAATGACGTATGCTCGTGTCGGGGTGGTGTTGTCACCGTGTCAAGCAACACACACACAAATTACACCAGGGTTCAGAATGCTTTCCTTCAGGTCATGGGAAGGCAGGGTGCATTCCCAAAACATCTTGAAATCTTCAAAAATCCTATTTAAGAGAATATATATTTGAATTAACACACAACATCAAAATAGCACAAAAAGTTGTTTTGAAAAATTTCCAGATAAATCTTAAAATAAACTAGACAATATTTGAGAGAGGTATGAAAAAGAATTAATTTATTTGGAGTTGTATTTAATAAGATATAGCCGGTCAAAGTTTGGTCAAAACTGTTATTTAAAAAAATAAAACAGAAAAGAAAATGTTTCGAATACGTACACGTCGAAGGCGTATTTTGGAAACGCGCTTCCACTTAACCCACGTGGACTGGGGCGGGGTCACTGACAGTGGGTCCAGGGGGCCCACTGGTCAGGTTTGACCAGTCCATCCCTCCCTCCTCTTCCTTCACCCGAACGGAGGCGAGGCGACGACGATCAGCGCTGGCGAATGGCTGCTCCCCGTGGGCTCCAGGGAGTCGAGATGGATCCGCAAGACCGGGGCGGTCCTCCCGGTGGTCGTTGGGTCGGCGGGGGTGGAGGGAGTCGCCGACGGTGAGCTTCGCGGCGGAGGAGGCCTTGGGAGCAAAGTGCTTTTGGGGCTGTGGTGGTTCCCGATCAAAATCGAGCAGGGGGAAGGGTTCACGGGAGGAAGAGAAGTCTCCTGGTGGAGAGAGCGGAGAGGGAGAGGTCCTAGTGGTGCCGGAATGGCTGGGGTGGTGGCGGCGGCAGGAGCTGCCGGAGACGGGGAAGAAAACCTCCCCGGGTCGATTGCGAGCTAGGGAAGCGTCATTGGGGTGGCCTGAGGTTGCCTGTGTGCGGGAACGGGCTCGGGGCTTCCTTAAATAGGTGAGTCGAGGCGGTTCAGCGGCGGCCGCGGATAAGGTCGCCGGCGACCGTCTTCTGTAGCTGCAGGGCATCGTGGCGAGGCTGGGGATGGCGGCAGGAGCTAGCAGACGAGCGGCTACTGCTCCAAGGGCGAGCTGGCGAGCGGAGGTGGCTTGGGTGGCGCTGGCCAGCGCAGGAGCTGTCGGGCGGCAGTGGCGGCTAGCTGCTGGCCTGCGGGAGACGTGGCGAGAGCTGCGGGGCTTGTGGGGTGCAGAAGGGGACACGGCGTGCTGGCTGCGGTCGGTCACGGACCGGAGTGAGTGCTGGGCGGGATGCGGTGGCTCGGGCGCACGTGCGTGCCAAACGCATGCTCTGGGCGCGCCCAGAGCATGCCCGGGACGTGCTCGATGAAATGCTAGGGTAGCCTAAAGGTCGTGGTTGAGGCTGGCAAGAAACAGGGCTAGTTTAGGGTTAGCAAGGGAATCAAGGGACATGGTGGATAGGTCAGCGGCTCAAGTTCACAATGTAAACTTGAAATCATGCCAAATCTGGCCATGCACTCAAGGTGTTTGACAAAATGCCGAAGGCACCTAGGCAGTTCTTGGGGTGGCCAAATCTCCGAGAGTGGGGTCTCTTTAGAAGAAAGAGGGGGTGGTGAGGTTAGTTTGCCAAAAGGAGAAACTTGCTAGTGTAAGTTTTGCAAAACTACAATTCTGGACAGGGAGTAAATGGCATCATTACATGGGCCAAAAGTGTTCCAAAGAGTGCATGCTCCTGGACTTAGGGGTTTTGCAGGGCTGACTATAAGCAGGAGAAAGCACAAGTCACTTGAGCAAGAATGAATGGGGTTGCAGTAGAAAACACAAGTCTGGTCCAAAATGAAAAAGAGGTTGATTCACTCAATTTCTCCAAAGAACAACACTAGGTTTTTGCATAAAGTTGGATGGCATGCTACCACTGACATCCCATAATTTTGGTGGAGGCTCTAGGGAAATATTTAATTAGGCCATAGTGCAAAAGTGCCCACTGGACCAGATTTGAAAAACAGGTGTAGAACTCAAAAATATGCAATGAAATAAATATATTATTGCATAAAAGTGATTTAGAGACATCACATGACATCTCCAAATTTTGGTTGGATTTTTAGTTAAATTTATCAACTGGATGCAGTTCAACAAGAGCTCCAAAATTTAAAGAAAGTCATTTTAATGAATAAAGCTCAGGGTGAAATAATTTAATAAATAATTCTACTGATTAAGAAAATGTTATACAGAGAGCATAGAAGTCCAATATGTTTTGGAAAGCTCCACTTGGAAAAGACTCCTTAATAATGAAAGAAAGGTTCTGATATCAACAGAAATATTCTTGCAGGCCAAAAATTTGAACTCTTGGCAAAATTTTAATAACTAAAACCTGGTTAAATTTTTGGGGTGTTACAATTACTACCCCCCTTAAGAAAAATCTCGTCCTCGAGATTTGTTAAGGGTTGTTAAACAAAAATACTTTTACCTGGTCAAAAGATCATTTTACTTAAGCGGTAAAAAGTGGCTACAGTGAGAGGGCAATAAGTGGTGAGTAACTACAGTGTGGGATACTGGTGTTGTGCGGAGAAGTCCACGATTAGGAAAAATGAGCGATTTCTACACTGTACCCAGTGAATTTAGAATAAATTCTAAATTCTAAAATAAGCAGTCGTACCCGAGAGCACGGACTCCCTTTGGCTGACAGGTGGGACCAGGGCCCACTGTCAGTCTCTCCTTCTTCCTCTGGCTCTCTCTTCTTCCTCTCTCCCGCGCACTTTCCCGGCTTTCTCCACCGGCGACGTTTAGCGCGTAGGGCATCTAGGCCGTACTGCGTTAGTGCGCGGCGTGCTTGCTGCCGGTGCAGTGTGCACTCACGTCGCGGGCCAATGCGCTGTCGGCACTGCTCGCGGATTCACCTCCGAACACCGGCGATCGGGCGACGAGCAGCGCTGGTGGACTTTGCCCACCGTACACCGATCTCGAGCTATGAAACGACCGCGGTGCTCCTTCTTCATCTTCGCACTTGGCCTCGTTTCTCCTCCTCCTTCTCCTCCATTACTGCTTACCGGAGCTCAAGACGAGGCTCCAATGGCGAAGACGGTGCCGGACTGGGATGTGATCCTGGTGTGTGGAGGACTGGCGGCAGTGCTGGGGCTCTCTGTGCTCCTGTGCGCGATGATCTTTGATGATCGCCATGATGCTGCCGCTCGAGTGCTGGCTCTCCGCGGTGGCGGTGATCACGGGGATTAGGCGTAAATCTGGTTATTAACTGTTATCGGTGTGCCGTAGGTGATTAGTATCCGGATGATTATCCGCTAATCTCTCTCTTGGAGGCTGTGGTGTGCTTAGGGAGATGGTCGGTGAGATGCAACATGGTTGCGTGTCTTTGCAAGTAGTGTAAGAGTCTGAGTGGTCGTGGGTCTGCTGCCGTGGTGCTGCGTGAGTAAAAATAATCCATGCAGTGTGGGGATAAATGATGCAGCAACTCAGGGAAAAGAAATCTCATTCCAGGATTTTCGCGGTTACACAGGTTAATCACGAAGAAAAACTACTCATATAGGTAGAAACTAAATATTCAACTCGCCGCACAAATTCAAGGTACCATGCATAAGTTACAACGTAATAATGAATGCTGAAATAACGAACACAGCAGTGACGTCTAAAATGAGAATGGTAACTGGACAGGGTCTCGAGAAAATGTCTCTGGTAAAGGGATACACATCTCTTCTATAGGAGGAAGTGGATTGACCAGTCGATGTATGTGTCTCTCCAGGTCGGGCCTCAGTGGTCTGCCGATGGCAATCTGAGGATTCAAATCAGCGAGACTCTGGAGATAATCCATCACTCGCTGGTTCAAATGCTCTTGGGCGATGATGTACTGGATAAGGTTGGCTAGCACTGGGTCTCTCTCAATCCGTCCACCGGGAAAAGATGTTACTCCTTCGGGTGCTGCACGACTCGGAAAGTAATAATATCCTCGTTCGTGGGCATAGGGTACCGCGAATCGAAGATGAGCAATTGCTTCGTTCGCAACAGCTTCTATGGCCAAGCGTGGGGTCGGCATTGATTTCCCCACGAAGGAAACCTCCGTTGGATCTTGGTTGGAGTCTACGGGAGGAATGTGTACGGCTGCCCAATATTCCGAGGTGGAAGGGGTGATTCTCGATTTGAACAGCTCGTACTGGGGTGGCTGGGTAGAACCCATGGTACTGCAGGTAAAGTCCCACAATATTTTGACAAAGCTACCTGGGGTTGCATCTGGGGTTCTCCGATAAATACTAGGTCTCGGCATGGCAAGAAATGGTTGTGAGAGTGGTGCACGAGGTGAGGGTTGCTGGGTAAGGTCACAAGGTGGCCTCCTTATATAGCATCTGGGTTGGTTTTATTTACCGTGGTGAAAGGTAATAAATCTGCCAGATTAGCTCCAAAGGTCGGGGTCAGTGTCAGAGATACACATATCTCATAAAGAGACGTGTTACTGTGGGTGTCGTCAGGGTTGGTTTTGGTAGCTGTGCCCGGAAAATATGCAAGTATGCGCTGACAAAATACGCAAGGCTATTATTAAAACAGAGGCACAAAGACAGGTTGCGTTTATTCACAAGGTCGCACGATTACAAAGCGAGGATACACTGAGACTCGGTACTACTCGTACGACTTAGTCTACCTTGTTTATGTCTAAACGGGCGTGCCTGGTGGATGTCGAGGCTTCTCCACGTGTCTCGCTGTCGGGATTAGTCGGAGATGGTGGAGGAACTGCAGGGTCGGGGTAGCGATGATGACCATCGCGGGGATTGTTGGCCACAATTCCGTTGGAGTGTGCTCCCAAAAGGTGACGAAGCACTTCTGGGGTTATCAAAGTACCTTGGCCGCTGGCTGGAGCTGACCTCAGGGTCTCAATCGGGTGTCCGAACAGCACGACTGAGTTGTCGGATCGGGCTCGGTTTCCCTGCTTGCCGGGGCTCGGCGAACCAGCTCTCCTCGAGCTGCGATAAGATCAATCGAATCTGGTCGAACAGTGCCTCTAGTGCACTTACATAGCGCACTAGGTGCAACAATGCGGGATCCGTCTCGTGATCTCCGTTGGCAACTTGGGGTGGTCTACCATACTCTTCACGCCTGGGGTAGTAGTAGAACGAGCGACAGTTAACTCTGGGCGACAACTGCTCGAGTTGAACTATAGCCTCTCGAGCAGCTAGCTGGATGGCTTGTGGCTCGAAGGAAGTTGTTCTTCTGGTGAACCTGTAGGGGCGTTCTGGCGACAGACCCCTACCGTAGATGTGCACAATGGCCCAGGATTGGCGGTCCTCACCGCTCATGGGACCTTGGTACACAACATATTCTGGGGGCTCTTCTAACGCATAGGCACGACGGGTGAGGTTTGCGAGTATGGTCACGAAACCTCCAAGGTTGGTTGCTGTGGTCTCATTGTGCACTATGGGACCAGGCATTGTGGCTAGGTTGGGGAAGAGGCTGTGCTGTGCTGGGTTGATGCTAGCGTGCCCTTTTTATAGAAAAGGGAACGGAGTCTTCCTTCGCACGCTTGCGAATGAGACATTTTTGCCATCGGTCACTGGTGTGTGATTGACAGGTTAGGCTGATAGGTTGGGCACCGACTGCCAAAAGTGTCGGGATCACTGTGTGGCTATCTTGCACGGGAAGCTTGGGCTGGGGTTTTGGTTAGGGTCTGGTGGGTTGGTTTACCTAAGTTTTTCGACCTGGCTAAGATAGGATTAGCCAATGGTCAGCTTGGCTCTGATACCAAGTTTGTGGGGACCGATTCTCCGGGTGTTAATTTCCAGAAAATGGCCCTTGTGCTCACCGGCCCCAGGATAACTGTTTGCTAATGAGGCACAACCTTGATACAGAAATTCCAAGCAAAATACAAAATATGTAGTACAAGACCATTCTGGCCTGTGAGTACAACAAATGGTTTCTAATGTTTGATGACGGAAGCGGTTTGTGGATCATTAGTGTCTATGGGACTCCAATTCCCACAGGAACAGCTGACCAGGTTAACTCCTATTTTCGCGAGGCTGCTATCACCATTGTTTAGGTTCCGGGGCTGTCGCCACGGTCGCTCCTCTCCGCGCAAGAAATCTGGCCAAGACAATAGCCAGGGACAAGCGAGTGAGTACTTTGAATGTACTCGCAAACATTGCGAACACAGGTATAATATAACAATGATGTGCTAAAAATATTTTATGCTCATGACGTCACCAAAGATAATAAAAATTCTGATGCACGCAAGCATGTTATTTATGAGTATGCAATAACATAGTAATATTAAAATTATGAAATAAATAACAAGCATGCCACAGTCGGGCGTCTTAGCGACACCGCATAAAGGGCTTTAAAAATAAATGCCGCAGTCGGGCATCTTAGCGACACCGCATAAAGGGCTTTAAAAATAAATGCCCCAGTCGGGTGACTTAGCGACACCACATAAAGGGCTTTAAAAGAAATGCCACAGTCGGGCATCTTAGCGACACCACATAAAGGGCTTTAAAAGAAATGCCACAGTCGGGCGTCTTAGCGACACCACATAAAGGGCTTTAAAAGAAATGCCACAGTCGGGCGTCTTAGCGACACCGCATAAAGGGCTTTAAAAGAAATGCCACAGTCGGGTGTCTTAGCGACACCACATAAGGGCTTTAAAAGAAACAATCATAGTGAATATCCCGGAGGTAGAACCATCCCAGGGATATTCAATAATACCAAAAGTATCACGGGTTAGTTCACAATGAAAATAATAATCATAATTATCACAAGTCACAATCGTGATTCCAGTTCTGGTTTAACAGTTTCACCTCCAAAGACCGACACTTGACCCATCCCAGACTGTAGTCCTTAACCATGGACACGGCTATTCAAATAGGTTTAATCTCTGCAGAGGGTGTACTCTTTACCCACGAGTGACGGATTCCTTTAGTCCATCAAGACTAATTCCGTCCACGGCCTTTTAGTTGGAAACACACCTAACTTGCACACACCAGCTTAACTCACATGTGTCTGGAATCACCCACGACACCTGTCAAGCAAAACTCTAAGTGGCGAGGCTACAACCTTGACGTAACATGGGATCACAAAATTTATACCACGCGCAAACTGGGGAGCTACCCCCCTTCGGCTACAACCGAAACACCCATGCTCCCGGACCCGGTGGCATGACTACCGGATGCCTCCGGTATCTTCCACCATGGCCTCTCTATACAGTGTGTGCTAGGAAAGGGGTTGACAACTTACTGAACCGTACCCTACTTGTTGTAGAGACGAGTGGTAGTACGAAGCAAGTATGGGGGTTACTGGCACAAGACTCGATCTACGGTCGAGTCAGGAGGTTGTAATATTCTCTGCAAGATTAGCATAACAATGCATCTACTTCAACCAACAGATACAAACACCACGCGACATACCCCCTCATGCCATACCGAACATGACCGTCTCGACGGAGGACTAGGAACAAGACCGTGTCTACCCAAGACAGAGGCCTTCTCGGCTTTCCTCCCGGTATGCATGAAAGGCATATGACGGTGATTTCTATCACAACTATATCAACTACATTTGCATGAAATTCATTAACATGCACTCATGAGTAGGAACACATCCTCACATAAAATGACGTATGTTCGTGTCGGGGTGTTGTTGTCACCGTGTCAAGCAACACACACAAAAATTACACCAGGGTTCAGAATGCTTGCCTTCAGGTCATGGGAAGGTAGGGTGCATTCCCAAAACATCTTGAAATCTTCAAAAATCCTATTTAAGAGAATATATATTTGAATTAACACACAACATCAAAACAACACAAAAAGTTGTTTTGAAAAATTTTCAGACAAATCTTAAAATAAACTAGACAATATTTGAGAGAGGTATGAAAAAGAATTAATTTATTTGGAGTTGTATTTAGTAAGATATAGCCGGTCAAAGTTTGGTCAAAAACTGTTATTTAAAAAAATAAAACAGAAAAGAAAACGTTTCGAATACGTACACGTCGAAGGCGTATTTTGGAAATGCGCTTCCACTTAACCCACGTGGACTGGGGCGGGGTCACTAACAGTGGGTCCAGGGGGCCCACTGGTCAGGTTTGACCAGTCCATCCCTCCCTCCTCTTCCTTTGCCCGAACGGAGGAGAGGCGACGGCGATCAACGCCGGCGAATGGCTGCTCCCCGTGGGCTCCAGGGAGTTGAGATGGATCCGCAAGACCGGGGCAGTCCTCCCGGTGGTCGTTGGGTCGGCGGGGGTGGAGGGAGTCGCCGATGGTGAGCTTCACGGCGGAGGAGGCCTCGGGAGCAAAGTGCTTTTGGGGCTGTGGTGGTTCTCGATCAAAATCGAGCGGGGGGAAGGGTTCACGGGAGGAAGATAAGGCTCCTGGTGGAGACAGTGGAGAGGGGGAGGTCCTAGTGGTGCCGGAATGGCTGGGGCGGTGGCGGCGACAGGAGCTGCCGGAGACGGGGAAGAAAACCTCCCCGGGTCGATTGCGAGCTAGGGAAGCGTCATTGGGGTGGCCTGAGGTTGCCTGTGTGCGGGAACGGGCTTGGGGATTCCTTAAATAGGCGAGTCGATGCGGTTCAGCGGCGGTCGCGGATAAGGTCGCCGGCGACCATCTTCTGTAGCTACAGGGCATCGTGGCGAGCCTGGGGATGGCGGCAGGAGCTAGCGGACGAGCGGCTACTGCTCCAAGGGCGTGCTGGCGAGCGGAGGTGGCTTGGGCAGTGCTGGCCAGCGCAGGAGCTGTCGGGCGGCAGTGGCGGCTAGCTGCTGGCCTGCCGGAGACGTGGCGAGAGCTGCGGGGCTCGTGGGGTGCAGAAGGGGACACGGCGTGCTGGCTGCGGTCGGTCATGGACCAGATTGAGTGCGGGGCGGGACGCGGCGGCTCAGGCGCACGTGCGTGCCAAACGCATGCTCTGGGCGCGTCCAGAGCATGCCCGGGACGTGCTTGATGAAATGCCAGGGTAGCCTAGAGGTCGCGGTTGAGGCTGGCAAGAAACATGGCTAGTTTATGGTTAGCAAGGGAATCAAGGGACATGGTGGATAGGTCAGGGGCTCAAGTTCACAATGTAAACTTGAAATCATGCCAAATCTGGCCATGCACTCAGGGTGTTTGACAAAATGCCAAAGGCACCTAGGCAGTTCTTGGGGTGGCCAAATCTCCCAGAGTGGGGTCTCTTTAGAAGAAAGAGGGGGTGGTGAGGTTAGTTTGCCAAAAGGAGAAACTTGCTAGTGTAAGTTTTGTAAAACTACAATTCTGGACAGGGAGTAAATGGCATCATTACATGGGCCAAAAGTGTTCCAAAGAGTGCATGCTCCTGGACTTAGGGGTTTTGCAGGGCTGACTATAAGCAGGAGAAAGCACAAGTCACTTGAGCAAGAATGAATGGGGTTGCAGTAGAAAACACAAGTCTGGTTCAGAATGAAAAAGAGGTTGATTCACTAAATTTCTCCAAAGAACAACACTAGGTTTTTGCATAAAGTTGGATGGCATGCTACCACTAACATCCCATAATTTTGGTGGAGGCTCTAGGGAAATATTTAATTAGGCCATAGTGCAAAAGTGCCCACTGGACCAGATTTGAAAAACAGGTGTAGAACTCAAAAATATGCAATTAAATAAATATATTATTGCACAAAAGTGATTTAGAGACATCACATGACATCTCCAAATTTTGGTTGGACTTTTAGTTAAATTTATCAACTGGTTGCAGTTCAACAAGAGCTCCAAAATTTAAAGAAAGTCATTTTAATGAATAAAGCTCAGGGTGAAATAATTTAATAAATAATTCTACTGATTAAGAAAATGTTATACAGAGAGCATAGAAGTCCAATATGTTTTGGAAATCTCCACTTGGAAAAGACTCCTTAATAATGAAAGAAAGGTTCTGATATCAACAGAAATATTCTTGCAGGCAAAAAATTTAAACTCTTGGCAAAATTTTAATAACTAAAACCTGGTTAAATTTTTGGGGTGTTACAGACATCTGTCCCAACAATGAGCCGACACGTGTTTCCTGCAGCCAATGATGATTTTACACATGGAAAATCCTCATTGGTCTCAGCTATTAAAGGGTTATCGGATCCAAAACCCGACCCGATAGCTTAACATCATTCCGTTACGGTGGATACCACGTGTCGGTCACCCTTGACGAAAGCACTTCTGTGACGCGCAATTTATCGTCATGGAAGTGGACACTTCCGTGATGATAATTTTGGTAATGTCATGGAACACTTCTACGACAGCACAGGTATGACTATCTTCATTCTGTCATAAATTTGTCATGGATGTACATGCATGACAAAAAATGCGACCTACTGTGACAAACACGTATCATCACGGAAGTGTATTTTTTTGTAGTGTTCGGAGGCCACCGTAATCGAACACTCTTGAAAGTAGTGTCATAGCTTCCGGGATGCCATGAAGACCGCGTATGCTATCTTTTGATAGTGTGGGTATCAGGATTTGCATGGGGTGAGGACAATGGACACATAATATACCGGCTTTTGGAGTGGGAACTTGTATCCGTCTACTTCTCGTTCGATGACGAGCACTGCGCTTACAACTTGATGTGTTGTAGCTATATACAATAGCATAGGTTCGCCAATATTTGGTGCGGTCAGGACTGGATTGCTGGCCAATAGGGTCTTTATTTCATCCAGTCCGGCCGCGGCCGCATCCGTCCACACGAAGTGTTCGGTGCGTCGAAGAAGGCGGTAAAGAGGTAGTGCCTTTTCTCCTAATCGGGAGATAAAACGGCTTAAGGCAGCCACGCATCTAGTTAGTTTCTGGATATGCTTGAGGTCTATTGGGATAGCCAACTGCGACAGAGCTCAGATTTTTGCCGGATTTGCTTCGATTCCTCTATTGGAAACAATGAAGCCGAGCAACTTCCCTGAGGGTACGTCGAAAAAACATTTTTCCGGGTTGAGCTTGATGTCGTATGTTCGGAGGTTGTCGAACGTAAGTCTCAAGTCATCTATTAAGGTTTCGACGTGTCTTGTTTTTATGGCCACGTCGTCCACATATGCCTCCACTGTTTTGTCGATTTGCTTCTCCAGGCATGTTTGAATCATGCGTTGATAGGTTGCGCCGGCATTTTTGAGTCCGAAAGGCATAGTGTTGAAACAGAAGGGACCATATGGCGTTATGAAGGCCATTGCGGCTTGGTTGGACTCTGCCATCTTTATTTGATGTTATCCGGAGTATGCGTCGAGGAAACATAGTGAGTCGTGTCCTGCGGTAGCAGCGATGATTTGGTCAATGCGAGGGAGGGGGAAGGGATCCTTGGGACAAGCCTTGTTGAGGTCTTTGAAATCGACGCATAGGCGCCAGGATTTGTCCTTCTTTGGTACCATTACCAAATTTGCCAGCCAATCCAGATGCTTTATATCTCTGATGAATCCGGCCTCAAGTAGCTTGGCTAGCTCTTCTCCCATGGCTTGCCGTTTAGGCTCTGAGAAGTGCCTAAGAGTCTGTTTGACTGGCTTGTATCCCTTTAGTATATTGAGGCTGTGTTTAGCCAGCCTGCATGGGATGCCCGGCATGTCTGAAGGATGCCAGGCAAAAATGTCCCAATTCTTGCATAGGAAGTCTCGTAGTGCGGCGTCCATTGTGGGGCTCAACTGTGTCCCGATGGAAGCTGTCTTCGTGGGGTACATTGGATGGACCTGAAATTTGACTATCTCGTCTGCGGGCTTGAATGAGGTGGACTTGGGTCATTTGTTGAGTATCACGTCATCCCTGTCCACTGTGGCGCGCAGCGTTGTTAGTTCATCGGCCGCTAGGGCTTCGGATAATGCTTCCAGGGCTAGTGCGACAGTTTTATTTTCGGTGCGGAGTGCGACGTCCGGATCACTGGCTAGAGTGATGATTCCATTGGGTCTGGGAATTTTAAGCTTCATGTACCCGTAATGGGGTATACCTTGAAAGCTCGTAAAAGTGTCCCATCCTAAAAGGGCGTGGTATCCGCTGCTGAACGGGGCCACTTGGAACGTGATTTCTTCGGACCTATAATTCTCCGGGGTGTCGAATACCACACCGAGTGTGATTTTTCCCGCACACCATGCCTCCCGACTAGGGATGAGTCCCCCGAAGGTCGTGCCGCTTTGTCCAATGCGGCTTTTATCAATTTACATCTTGTTGAGTGTTTCTTCATAGATCAGGTTTAATCTGCTTCCACCGACCATGAGTATTTTAGTGAGCCGAAAGTCGTCCATGATTGGGCTGAGGACCAAAGAGGCTGGTGCCCGGACTGTCTGGAATTGTGGTTCGTCACTGGCACTGAAGGTTATAGCAGTGTCGCTCCACGGATTTATTTTTGCCACGTGGCAGATTTCAGCGAAATTTCGATGAGCTCGCTTGCGCCTATTATTTGAGGCGAAAGTCTCGAAGACTGTCAGTACTGCATTGTTTTCTTCGGCGGGATGTTGCTATGCCTTATGGTTTACAAGAAGATCCTCGCCGCTTTTTGCTACCTGCCGGAGTATCCAACATGCTCTAAGGCTATGCGTCGGTGTGGTATCCGTCATGCTGTGAATTTTGCATGGCCCATTGAGCCATTCTTCCAATACGGTTCCACGCCCAGGAGTGGGCTTTGGTATTTTAGGAATTGGATCGGGTAACTTACAAGAGTTTTCCCTTTTAGCTCGGACAAAGGGTTTAGTGAGAGGCGGATTATCCCCAAATTTTGTTTGGGTTTTCCAGGCGCTTTCAATCGCACAGTACTTCTGTACTATGGTTGGTAAGTCAACAAAGTGTACTATGTCACGGCGACTTATAGCATTAAGGATCCCTTTGTTCGTGCAGTTTTCGCAGAAAAGTGAGATTGCGTCCTCCTCACGACAGTCCTGGACCCTGTTTAGCACGAGGAGGAATCTGGCCCAGTAGTGATGTACTGTCTCTTGGGGCTGTTGTCTAATATGGGAAAGATGGCATAAGTCTGGGTGGGTGGGCGTAGTTAAGTCCGAATTCTGACCCGATTTGACATCCAGGGGCAGAGGAGCTTCCGGGCTCGGCAGCTCGGACTCCGGATGTTGCCCAAATTTTGGCCCGTTACCCGATTCTAAGTCCAGGGTCTGGGTCATGTCCTCCCGTGAGCGGGTATCCGGATTAGAGAGCTCGGTAATCCGGACATAGTTTGTCCTCAATGTAGAGGGATAATCCATGTGTGGCTCTTCCACTACCGCTATCTCGTGGGTGATCGGTGGGGATTTGATATCCCTTTGGTCGGGTTTAAACCCAATCCAATAATAGTCTGTAGCGACTCCCAGAGCGGCGATGTAATCCAAGAGCTCATTAAGGGAGGAGAGCTCCATTGGATCCATCTGTTCGGCGAGTTCCAAATTGATGTGGAGGCTATTTTTGATGACCCGAGAGGTCATCGTCGGCGCGGCAGCCGATCGGGCGGTCATGACGAAGCCGCCTAGTCAGAGAGTTTGGCCTACCGCCAGTGCTCCCCCAGAGGTGATGTTGTTCTTGACAACGAGACGAGCCATCGAGCCTTGCAGCAACGACACAAAGGAACTCTCAATGAAAGCACCAATGTCGGTGTCAAAACCGGCGGATCTCGGGTAAGGCTGATGGTAACAGGAGGCAAGGGACACGATGTTTTACCCAGGTTCGGGCCCTCTCGATGGAGGTAAAACCCTACTTCCTGCTTGATTGATCTTGATGATATGAGTATTACAAGAGTTGATCTACCACGAGATCGTAGAGGCTAAACCCTAGAAGCTAGCCTATGATGATTATGATTGTTCCTTCCCTATGGACTAAACCCTCCGATTTATATAGACACCAGAGGAGGCTAGGGTTACACAGAGTAGGTTACAAAGAAGGAGATCTAATATCCGGATCACCAAGCTTGTCTTCCACGCAAAGGAGAGTCCCATCCGGACACGGGACGAAGTCTTGAGTCTTGTATCTTCATGGTCCAACAGTACGGCCAAAGTATATAGTCTGGCTATCCGGATACCCCCTAATCCAGGACTCCCTCACCATGGCCCATAGGAGATTTAAGGCCTGTAGTGATAAACCGCCATCTATGCGTGACTTGTATTGTAAGACAAGAAATATTAAGAGACCGAGCCGGACACTATTTATGAGCCGGCCAGGACTCTGTAGAGCCACTGGGCGTCGGCCTCTGTATATAAAGGGACGACCCGGCGGCGGTTCAGGGCAAGTAACATTAACTCGAGAGCTAGGTCAGAAATTTGCTCCCTGGTTATCGAGACATAAGCAATCCCACTCAAAACTGGACTGTAGGCTTTTACCTTCACCCTAAGGGGCCGAACCAGTATAAACCTCGTGTCCTTTGTCCCGATTAACCCCTTCAAGCTTCCTAGTTGTGATGGCTCCATGACTAACTCCTTTCACTAGGACATATGCCGTGACAATTCCACGACAGTTGGCGCCCACCATGGGCCCAGCGCATAATGGATTCGAGTTCTTGAAGGGTAGCTTCAAAGGTCTCAAGGGATACACTGTGGGCCGGATGACCAAGAGTCGTCACAGCAAGCTCTACATTGACGACACAGGCAAGGGCCCTGAGGCTGGCTCAATTGAGTACGGGTACCAGGTCCTCTTCGGCGGAATTCACGTCTTCATCAGCAAGATCGGTGAGCCGGGACCTGAGCCAGACATCTGCACCGACCTCGTCGTAACGGCTCAGTGTGCGAAACCCGCTCGGGCTCCGGCTGCTGTGAGGCATGCCTTCATAGGATGCATCCATGAAGGGCTCTCTGAAGGATCTGCATATGGCGGTGAGATGGCCATCTACTCTGATGGCGGGTCATCCACAGGTGAGACAGATTCGTTGTATCAACTACAAGTCGGCGGGATCGGGGGCTGTTCCGATGGCAGCAGTATTCCGGATTGCTTCGAGCCGCCGAGCAGGGTTGGGATCTTCATGGCTGGCACACAACCTATCCAAGACTCCACAACTGCGATAGCCATGACCTCCGGGTTAGCAGCAGCCAGGGCAGGAGGCCCTGTTCGCTCGCTGGCTCAGGTGTTGATGGATCTCACAGATAAGCTGACCACTCTGTTAACTGTCGTAGTCAACCCGGCAGACCAAGCTCGTCATGACGCGGAGATGGCACAGTTAAAATTGGATATGGTGCAGGCTAAGGAAGACCTAGCAGTGGAAGATGTTAGGATAACCGCAGAGCGGGCAGCTCTGGATGTTCGGGCTCAGCAGATTCATGCACAAACTTTCCGGCTCACGCAAGATCAGAACGCGTCTAATGAGGTCATGAGGAGAAGGCATTAGAAGACCCAGTCTCGACTCCCCCCGGTTTATGATCCTCGAAACCTCTTTCACACACCGGGGGTAGGGCCCAGTAACCCGCCATGGCTCTCCCCACGGACATGGGCGGACCATGTTGCGACACCCGGGGACGGTGCACCGTTTCAACCGCAGGTGATGGGACCTCCCCGCGTAAACACGACTCCACCTCAGTGTATACCAACACCTCCGGGTCACTATTCTAAGCCGTTGGAGAACATGATAGCGGCAGCAGCATGGTTGGCGGCTCTCCCAATTGATGGTGACTCTCCGACGGCGGTTGAAACCCGCCGGGTCAGAGAACTTCTTTAAACGGCCTTAGCACAGCAGGAGGCGTACTCATACAGCAGGGACAGGATCCATTCGACCCCTCGCCCAAG
Organism: Triticum aestivum; assembly: GCF_018294505.1. Lineage (NCBI taxonomy): Eukaryota > Viridiplantae > Streptophyta > Magnoliopsida > Poales > Poaceae > Triticum > Triticum aestivum. Next base: position 596,041,439 of record NC_057798.1, on the reverse strand, counting down.
ACATAGCCTGAGTTATAGCAGGCACATGGATTCAGCGGCCATTTCGAGCAACGTCCCGCGCCGTAACCAGCCAGGTGGGCATGACCCAGTGCGCCATGATGCCTTTAACTTGGTAGATCAAGACAGAATACGTCAAGAAGCTGAGCGGGCGGCTCAGCAGGTGGCTGAGCAGGCAGCTCAGTTGACGGCTTACCAGCCGTATCCGGCTTATCCGACGACTTCTATCGAGGTAGGTGTGGCCACCAGGACCGGAGCAGTCCCCTGTCTGGTGCCGGCTCTACGCAACGAGCGTTTTCCCAAAAAATTTAAGGGACCTAGGAAGGTGCCGAATTACACGGCCGACTTACAGCCCGGGGCATGGATCGAGGGCTATGAGATGGCTATGGAGTTATTGGAGGTCAGTGATGCTGCAATGGCTAAGTATTTTACCATGATGTTGGATGGGACCGCCCGCACTTGGTTGAAAGGTCTGCCACCTAATTCAATTAGTTCATGCGTGGGGCTAAAGGCCCGGTTCATCCAGAATTTCAAAGATATGTGCAAGCAACCCATGTCGATTGTGGATCTGACGAATTGCAAGCAAGAGGAGGGCGAGTCTACAACCCATTGGGTGCGCCGGGTTAAAGCCATAATACATTCATCTGATAAGATGGATGCCAGCTCTGCAGTCTTAATGTTGGAGAAAAATTGCCTTTTTTCCTCTGAAACAAAAGCTGGGGCGGCTCAAGCGTGATTGCAATGATATGGGCACGCTGATGGCGGCTCTGTTCAAGTACGCCGACTCTGATAGTACCAAGGATCCCGAGTCTGATGATGACAAGGCAAGGAAGGGAAAGAAGAATGGCAAGGGCAAGGGCCCTCAGCACAACCTGGCAAATCAAGGAGGTAATAAACATAAGGCTGACGGTAGTTTGGATTTTGTGGCTAACACTAGTGCGCAGGGCAACAACCAACGGCGCAAAGGGTGGCCACCTCCCCGGTCTGGCGGGCCAGGCCCCACACTTGAGCAATTGTCGAACGAGCACTGTCCGAGACACGGCACTCAGCAGAAGCCGGCTACCCATTTATGGAAGGACTGTACGATCATGAAGGCCTTCAAAAATTCCAACATGTTTGATGGTAACAATGGGCAGGGCGGCGACTCAGGTGGCGGCGGTTTTCATGGCCCGGACGGCGGGTCAAATCCCAATTTTCAAAATTCTCAAGGCAACCAAGGTGGGTATAACCAACAATCTGGCCAGGACGGTCTGCAACAGCAGCAAGGTGGATACCAGAGCAATCCAAAGTAGCTGAATAGTTGGCAATATCATGTGTTTACCACCAGTTTATGCAAATGAGACCAGATGCTTCATAAGAGGGTTGTGAATGTTGTTGAGCCGGCAGTTCCTCGTTACTTGAGATGGTCTGAGCAGCCTATCCTATAGAGTAGGGAGGATCACCCTCCCCGGGTTGATAATCCGGGTCACTTAGCCCTGGTGGTGGCCCCTCAGGTGGGTGGATATAAATTCACCAAGGTACTCATGGATAGAGGCAGTAGCATCAATATCATCTATTAAGAGACCTTCTGTCGCATGGGGCTAACTGATAAGAGCCTTAAGCAGTCCAACACTGTCTTCCATGGAGTCGTACCCGGTAAATCAGGGTATCCAGTCGGTAAGATCGAATTGGAGGTAGCTTTTGGGGATGAATATGACTCCAGAGCCGAGAAATTGACATTTGAAGTAGTCAAGATCAATAGCATGTATCATGCTCTGTTCGGACGGCCGGCTTATGCCAAATTCATGGCACGGCCGTGTTATGTGTACTTGCAGCTCAACATGTCGGGTCATAAGGGAACTATTACGATGCACAGGAGCCGGAAGGTGGCCTTGGAGTGTGAAGAAGGTGATGCGGCTTATGCTGAGTCGGTCTGTGTGACAGAAGAGTTAAAATTCTACAAGGACAATGTTGACCCGGCGGATATGACATCTTTAAAGAAGCCAACCATAGAACATGAGCCGGTCATGAAGTTTAAGTCGGCCGATGATACTAAGCTTGTTGATTTTGTTCTGAGCGACTCATCCAAACAGTTCAGTATCAGTGCTAACTTGGATCCCAAATAGGAAAGCGCGCTCATCGAGTTCATCCGTGAGAACTGGGACATCTTCACATGGAAACCTTCTGACATTCCAGGTGTACCGAGAGAAATCGCTGAGCACACTCTTAACATTGATCCAAAGTTTAAGCCGGTCAAGCAGTTTCTTCTGCGGTTTAATGAGGAGAGGCGGAAGGCCATTGGTGAGGAGGTAGCCCGGCTCTTAGCAGTAGGGTTCATCATTGAAGTGTTTCATCCAGAGTGGTTGGCTAACCTGGTGCTTGTGCTTAAGAAAAACAGCACTTGACGTATGTGTGTGAATTACACGGACTTAAACAAGGCTTGTCCAGCTGATCCTTTTGCTCTCCCTCGTATTGATCAAATCATTGATGCTACGGCGGGTTGTGAACGTTTGAGTTTTTTGGACGCTTACTTTGGTTATCATTAGATCCAGATGGCAGTTAAGGACCAGGAGAAGACAACATTCATTACTCCGTTTGGAGCCTTCTGCTATGTATCAATGCCTTTTGGGCTGAAGAGTGCCCAGGCGACTTACCAGCGATATGTGCAGAATTGTCTTCATAATCAAATTGGGCACAATGTTCATGCTTATGTGGATGACATAGTGATGAAATCCAGAAAAAAGGAGACCTTGATTGGTGATCTTAAGGAAACCTTTGACAATGTTCGGGTTTACAAGATGATGCTTAACCCGGCCAAGTGTGTTTTTGGTGTGCCTGCAGGCAAGCTTTTGGGTTTTCTGGTTTCTAACAGGGGCATCGAGGCAAACCCGGAGAAGATCAAGGCCATCACCTCTCTGGCCAAACCAGCGTGTATCAATGACGTTCAGCGTTTGGTGGGTCGTATCATTGCTCTAAGCCGGTTCATAAGCCGGTTAGGTGAGAAGGCCATACCACTATATCAAATGATGAATAAGACAGATAACTTCACCGGGAGTGATGCTGCCAACGCTGCTTTTGAAGATTTGAAGAGACAGCTGGCTAAGCCGCTAGTTCTTGCTGCTCCCATTGATAAGGAGCCCTTATTATTATATGTGGCTGCTAACACGCGTGCTGTCAGCGTGGCCATCATGGTGGAGTGCAAGGAGCCTGGCAAGGAACACCCGGTTCAACGGTCGGTTTACTACATCAACGAGGTGCTTATTGAGTCCAAGCAACGGTATCCGCATTGGCAGAAGCTCGTTTATGGGGTGTTCATGGCAAGCCGGAGGCTTAAGCAATACTTCTTGGGCCACCCCATCACTGTGGTTAGTTCTGCTCCTTTGGGGGATATCATTCAAAACAGAGAGGCCACAGGACGAGTCGCCAAATGGGCCATTGAGCTTGGGCCTCATGGCCTAAAGTATGTGCCACACACAACTATTAAATCTCAAGCACTAGTGGATTTCATCAACGATTGGACAGAGCTGCAGATGCCTGAAGAAAAGCCAGACAACACATATTGGACAATTCATTTTGACGGGTCTAGGCAATTGGAGAGCTCGGGGGCTGGAGTTGTTTTGGCTTCCCCTCAAGGTGACAAATTTTGTTATCTGCTCCCGTTGATGTTTCCCTGTACTTACAATGCAGCTGAGTATGAATCCTTACTCCATGGTCTCCGGATCGCTAAGGAGATGAGCTTAAGCCGGGTAAGGGGCTTCGGTGACTCAGATCTGGTGGCTCAGCAGGTATCAGGCAAGTGGGACACTTCAAGGGTTATCAGGTGGAGCACATTGACCGCAGAAAGAACGAGGCGGCTGATGCTTTAAGCCAGCTGGGATCTCAGCGTAAGACGGTGCCGCCTAATACTTTATTGGATATTCTGCATAACCCTTCTGTCAAGCTACCCACAAAGGAAGACTTGGCTGTTCCTAACCCAGAAGCACAATTGGTGGCGGCTCTTCATGTCATTCCAGATTGGACAGTGCCATACCTGGCTTATATGACTCAGGGCGAGTTGCCTAAGGATGAAACTTTGGCCAGGCAGATAACCCGGCGGTCCAAGTCTATGACGATTGTCAATGGCGAGTTGCATCATCGCAGTATTACAGGGGCATTTCAGTGTTGCGTCTCTCCTAAAGAAGGCCAAGAAATTCTTCGTGAGATTCATGAAGGGGATTGTGGTCATCACGCCGGGTCAAAATCCCTCGTGGCTAAGGATTTTCGTGATGGATTCTATTGGCTGACGGCTCATGCTGATGCAGAGGACTTGGTCAGTAAATGTGATGGTTGTCAGAATTCTCAAGACGGGCTCATGTGCCGGCTCAAGAATTGAGGATGATTCCAATTACATGGCCATTCGCAGTCTAGGGGCTTGACATGGTTGGGCCTTTTAAAAGGTCCAAAGATAAAAGACCCACCTCTTGGTGGTGGTTGATAAATTTACAAAGTGGGTTGAGGCAGAGCGAGTCAGTAAGTGTGATGCAGCTACAGCAGTTCAATTCATGAAGAAGGTGATATTTCACTTCGGCTTTCCACACAGCATTATAAATGACAATGGCACTAATCTGTTTAAAGGCACCATGGAAGAATTTTGTCAACGGGAGCATATTCGGCTTGATGTTTCATCAGTGGCTCACCCCCAATCTAACGGTCAAGCCGAGAGAGCCAATCAGGAGATCTTGAAAGGCATCAAGCCCCGGCTTTTGGTCCCTTTGCAGCGGACGCCGGGTTGCTGGGTTGAGGAGTTACCCTCTGTGTTATGGAGCATTAACACTACTCCTAACAGATCTATGGGCTATACACCTTCCTTCATGGTCTATGGAGCTGAGGCAGTTCTCCCTAGCGACATCCGTCATGACTCGCCTCGCGTGGTGGCTTATGTTGAAGTGGACAATGAACAGGCGCGTCGGGATACTTTAGACCTGTTAGATGAATAGCGGGACTTGGCAGCAGCTCGCTCGGTGATTTACCAGCAAGACTTGCGCCGATATCACAACTGCCGGGTTAAGTCCAGAGCCTTTCAGGAAGGTGATTTGGTGCTCTGGCTCATCCAGGATCAAACTAATGCACACAAGCTATCCCCACCTTGGGAAGGGCCCTTTGTGGTCAGCAAGAACTTGAACAACGGGTCATATTCGAGAGCGCAAAGAGTCACGCAAGTCGGAGGAAGAGACCCACCGGCCGTAGAATATCGCTCATCTTCGGCCCTACTACACTTGAGCCATAGGCTCTCCTAATGTACATATTTTACCAATGTATATATTATGATAAATAATAAAGTAGGACCTCTATCCTTTTTTCCTTCCCCCAAGGTAAATTTGTCATTATTATTGTCATTATTTTCTCACATGATCACTTGGGGGCTGATCACATTTGATCCGGCTTAACCCATTTGATCCGGCTTACGATCATATTTGAATCTAGCCGTTAAAAATTATGATCACTAGGGGGCTTCATGTTCAAACATAGGTCGTATTTGAACCAAAGACAGCACAGCTATCGGTACCCTTTTGATTGGCACACTGCCAAGCTCACTAGGGGGCTTCTTGATCGTATTCGAATCATAGCTTAACCCCTTTTGGGAACCGACTTTGATTGTATTTGAATCAGAGTCGTTAAAAAACTCTCAAGGTCATTAGGGGGCTTCTGTTCAAACATAGGTCATATTCGAACCAAAGAGAACACAGCTGTCAATACCCTCTTGATCGGCACAATGCCAAAGCCATTGGGGGCTACATGATCGTATTTGAATCCTAGCTTAAACCCCTATGGACCAGTTTACTGATCGTATTCGAATCAGCAGCCTTGAAAGTTTTTATTCTATTTCGGTTTAAAGTTTTCTTTGGAAACACCCTTTATTTGACTTGAGACTTTTTCTAAGGCTTACAAGCTTAAGTATGGTTGCTTTTCACCCGGATCAATATCGACTGATGAGTATAAGCATCATTATACCTTTGAAATTTTGGGCATCCAAAGTCTGGGTTATCACCTTTACCGACCGGGTCATATAAACCGGCGGTGCTAATCTGAGAAGTCATAAGCATAGGATCATAGTTGTGTTTTTTAAAACAAGCTAATCTATGATTCTTTTTCAATCCTTTTAACCCGCCTGGTGTTAAGCTGTCAAGGGATTTTGCAGTCTGTTTTCACATGCAGGACAATTTGCAAAGTCTAATCAAGCATACGGTAAGCAGATGAAAAGTAACACGGATGGATACAACACGGCAGTTTAATGGCGTTAAGCATTGAAACGTGCACGATGGCACGACCAAAATAAAGTTATTTCTATCCTATTACAGGACTCCCTGAGTCCAAATAATTCACATTGTTTTTAAGTACATCCCAGGTATGAGCCACCACGGCAGGTTCACCTTCATGTTGGGCCTGAAGCGTCCGGGTTAGCCCTCTCCACGCCTTCTCCCTGCTCCCTTTCCTGGAAGGTTGACGATGACCAGTCAATGTTGTTCAAGGCTTCAAATTCAGCTTGAGCATCAACAAGGCCGGCCGGGTCAACTTCAGGAGCAAAGGTGTGCTTACGGAGAAGGGGAATCAGACTGGTCACTTCATAGTGAGGCATTGGAATTCTCTGGTTCTCTTCATCATAACCCGCCTAGTACTTGGTAAGATCCACTTCATTTGCTATCAGAGTAGCCACAGGGCGTATCTCTTTGACACAGGCGAGAAAGTATGCGTCTTCAAAAGGAGTGCCATCTTCCTTCAGGCTTGGGTAACCGGTGGCAATGTCAGTCAGGTCTAATTCTGGCTTGGCCCGGCTTAAAGCATTTACCGCTTCGGCTCTTGCAGCTGACCGGCTCAGTTCATTGAACCGTTGAGGGAGAACGGAAAGCTTCTTCAAGACCTCTACCAGGAGGGTTGGCACTTCATTCAATAGAGCCACCGTGGCTAATGCACGTTGAGACCCGGTGTACAATTGTTCCACCAAAGTGTACACTGCCTTCAGTTTGATCAGCATGTCTTAGTTCAAGTTTGAGCTTCTGGGGCATGCATAAAACATGATCAGGTGAGTTAATTCCAGTCTTATGGTCAACTGAAAGGTTTAGATATTTAAACACTTGCAGGGCGACTTACCAAAAATGGCTGAGACCATTTGAGAGACATGGCGCTTTAAACCAGCTAATTCACCGGTGACTTCTTCCAGAGCCGCCTTTGCTTTTTAAGCTCGGTTAATTAGTGCGGTCTTTTCATCAGCCCAGGCTTTCTTTTCAGCTTCAAATTCTTTCTTCAGTTTTTCTTGTTCAAAAACGCTGAATTTGAACTTGGTGTCGGCCTTTTCAATTTCCATCTCTTGGGTCTCAAGGCGGCTCTTCAGATTAGTCACCTCGGATTCGAGTTGGCTTGTGGTGGCCTATACAAGTGCAGAGTCAAAATCAAGCCAATTGTTTATGCAATATTAAAGTCCCAAGCATTTTGCCAGCAACAACACATAGCACTTGGGGGCTAATGTTATCAAAGAGTTTTATTTTCAATGGCGGTTCATAAGATGGTGATTTATAAGAGTAAGTCCCAAGCATTTTGCAAGCAATAATACTTGCCACTTGGGGGCTAATGCATATTGCTGTTCAAGGACCCATAAGAATTTTTTATATAAGGACCGGCTCAGCCATCTTGGTTAAGCCGCCCCTTGGGGACTACATGGTAAGCCGGAACTTTTATATGGTTCTTTCATTTATGTTGCTAAGTTTGTTTCAAAGTCTACAACATAAGCATCATAAGCAGTAGACTTGTGGGCTAGCATAATAAGGATTAATGAACAAAAGAGAACGGGTTATACCTTGAATTTTTGGTGCATCTGCTTCACCATATCAATCTCGAGGTTCCGGCTGCTGTGCACTTGGCTCATATAGCCAGAAAAAATGTCTCCAATACTCATATGAGCATAGTTGGCAACATCCATCTTGACCCGACGCTGGTCCAGAAGTTCTTCCTTGGCGGGGCACTTGGCCAGTACAGTCGGCCTTCCCGGCTCAACATAGCCGGTTCAGGTGACCTCTACATCAGCATTTGAAGGGTCATCAGTCCGGACCGGGCTAGGAACCTTTGGATTCTCTAACTCATCGGCAGCTTGATCAGTGGGCAGGTCAGTAGCAGGAGTTGGTAAGTCTTGAGCTGGCTCAGATGGATGCTCATGAGTGGTTGAGTCCGGCACGGATGTTTCAAGAACCGGCTCAGTCGCAACTGTATCTTCAGCTAGTTTATTCTTCCTAACCCGTTTGCTGGGTTTGGCTTGACCACTGCATCAAAATAAAGGTTAGTACAGATGCAAGGGACTAAAATAAATGCAAGATGAGCAGGTCATCATACCCTGGTGCAGTCTTGAAAGCCGACAGGTTGGACTGTAGTGACTCGCCGGAGGAAGGGGAAGTATCCTGATAATCTGAGTCAGAAGAATTGAGTGGTTGAAGAAAGAGACCCGCCAAGGGGTAAAATCTATTTAAAACAGAAGTGACCTCATTCCGGCGCTTCCTTGGAGTGTTTGGTAAGCCGGAGGAGAACTCCGCGTCCTTGCTGGTCCAGGTCTGCCTCCGGATCTCATGAATTTGCCGCTTCAAAAGAAATTGAGGATCGTGATGAGCTAAAGGATGAGAAAACCTTACTTTCCGGGTCACTCTACGGATTTTCCGTCTTGGGAAAGGCTCGGAGTCAGAGGAAAGGATAGTTACCTCATCAGCCTTGTTATGGCTTGCTCCTGTGTCCTCCTACTGATAATCGGTGTTAATAACATGGTTAAAAAATGAGCCAAGGGAATCAAGGGCTACCTCCGACTCAGAAGAGTCCGCTAGACGAAGCAGGTCAGAAGCGGTGGCTTTCTTGCCCTTCCTTTTGACAGCTTCTTTCCTGGTGGCTTTCTTTTCTTTTCTAGCTTTCTTGGCAGCTTCATGATCATATTTAACTTTCCAAAATTTATCACCCGCCTGCAAAGATTAGCATATGCATGAGTATGGGTGAAACATTAAGAAATTAAGGTAGTCATTTCATATGGGCGGTTTACCTTTGGAGCCGGGTAAGCTTTGCAGAAGGGGGCTTGGCCCACCTTGCCGCAATCCGCCAGACTCTCATTCAGAAGAGACTTGGTCATGTCGTCAATGACATAGTCAGGTAAGTCGTCAGGGCTGTGACGCGGAGGATCATTCTTGGCGCTAGTGTATTCACACATCAAGCCAGTGCAGCGGCTCAACGGAATAACCCGCCAGGCGAGCCAAACCCAGACCAGGTCAATGCCTGTCAGCCCGTTCCCGAGCAGAGCCTTGATCTTGGCCAAAGTAGGAGCAAGTGATTTACGTTCCGTGGCTGTAATCTTTTTTTGACACTTGAAACAGTAGGAGAGGCTCCTACTGTATGTATTAAATTAAGTGACAAAAAGTCTTACAGAGTTATAACCTTACATCCATAGCCATGTTGTAACTAAGGGGGAGGGGTGAAAACTAGAAAAATGGAACAAAATAATAAAATTAAATACTATTTACAAAAGAGTACAAAAAGGGTTGAAGTTTCTCTCCCGCTCTGTAACGAAGAAGGGAAAGGTCATCTCTCAACCTAGCCAGCCAGGATGATTTCGAAGGTGAAATCCCTCTGAAGTGTTTGTTGTTTCTCTCTTTCCATATGCTCCACGCAGCCTGTAGGAAGATGTCCATGAACATCGGGCTATTCCACGTAGTTTTCGCGTGCTCAATCCATTGAAGTCTTGTACCATGTGTTATCCAGTTAATATTAATATGTGACCAACACTCTTGGCTAAATGGACAGGTGAAGAAAAGGTGTTCCAAAGTTTCTTCAATAGGAGAAGTACACAGCAGACAAGTGTGGTTGTCACCAATGTTGTAGTGTCTCCTCTTGAGCATGTTTCGTGTGTTTAGTCTATCGGAGAGGAGTAGCCAGCTGAACACTTTTATTTTCATGGTGACCTTAGATTTCCACAGCCACTTGTATGTTTGGTGAGCTCTTATTTCTCTGAAGTAATATGAGTAATATTGGCTCGCAGTGTAATCTCCTTTACCCCAAATGCATGTCCATTTATCCTTTCCATGGTCCAAGGTAATCGGAGTCAGCAATTGCTGAAGGTCCATCTGCTCTGCATGTGCCTGCACATAAAGGGGAAGATGGAAGGTTTCCCCCAACGTGTCAGCCGTTAATAGTGCCTGGACAGATATATCTTCATTTTTGGTGTACGAAAAGGCCCTGGGGTGGCTAGAGGCCAGAATATCATCCATCCAAAGATCTTTCCAAAGTAAAGTGGTGCAGCCATCCTGAATTGTGACTTTGGTGATCCCTCTATAAACTAGCATGAGCTTTGTCATGTCTCTCCACCAGAAGGAACCACATGCATCAGTTGCATGTGGGATTTTCGATGTGTAGTAGGTGTTCCAGATTAATTCCACCCAAGGTAAATCCCAATGATTGTAGAACTTGTGGAGATATTTAAGCAATAGGGCATCACTCTGTGTTCTGAGGTCCAATATACCCATTCCACCACACTCCTTAGGTTTACAAATCATGCTCCAAGCAGCCAGAGAGTTACATGTTTCCCCATGTTCCGTCTTTTTAGTCCAGAGACATTTCCTTCTGATCTTGTCTAAGAGCTCAATAATGGAAATGGGAAGCTTGAGAGTGCATAGAGCAAAGATCGTGAGCGAAGTGATCACTGAATTTACTAGAGAAAGTTTTGCTCCATAGGGAATCATGTTAAGGGTGGCAGTTAGGCGGCGCTCCACTTTGCAAACCAAAGGCATTAGATCCTGAACAGATGGTCGTGTGGTCCACAAAGGCAGCCCAAGGTAAGTGAAAGGCATTTTGCCAGTCATGCAACCGAAGATTTGTGCAATGCTGTTACTGAGAGACTCATCACAGTTGATTGGGATGAGAGTGGATTTTTGGAAGTTTATTTTAAGGCCAATGGAAGTTGCATAATCCGACAAAAACTGCTTGATCGTGGCCGCTTGAGTTTCACAAGCCGGTAGTACCAGAATTGTGTCATCGGCGTATTGAATGACCGGGTAATCTTTTTGAGTTGCACATGGGAATGGAAGCTGAATATGGCCCTAAGCAAAAGCATCATTAATGACAGCTTGAAGTAGGTCGGCGGCCAGCACGAAAATCAGGGGAGATAGTGGGTCTCCTTGTCGAACCCCCGTTTTGCAATGGAATTGTCTCCCTAGAACGCCATTTAAAAGGACCGAAGATTTACCTGAGGCCAAAATTGTTTGGATCCAGTTTAGCCATTTGTCGTTAAACCCCATGTGTCCCATAATCTCCAACATTGGCTCATGCTCAATAGTGTCAAATGCCTTAGCAAAATCAAGTTTAAGGAGGACAATTGGTTTCTTTGATGTTTGACATTGATAAATGTACTCAAATGCCCACGCCAGACAGTCCTGTATAGATTTGCCCTTCAAAAAACCATATTGATTTCGATGCACGATTTTTAGGATGATCTTTTGGAGACGGTTGGCAAGAAGTTTCGTAATGATCTTAAGACAACAATTGAGTAGCGTGATTGGTCTGTAATCATTGACTGAAGCAGGTGCATTAATTTTTGGGATCAAAGTAATGAAGCCCTCATTAATACTCTCCAGATTTAAGTTGCCCTCATGAAATTGATTGCACAGAAGGTAAAAGTCTTCTTTAATCACGTGCCAACAAGATTTGAGAAAGTGTCCAGTGAAACCATCTGGACCCGAAGCCCTATCCGCAGGCATGTATTTAATGACATCATCAATTTCCTGGTGAGTGAAAGGCACAGTTAGTTGGTCCAAATCTTCAACCTTCTTGATCATTCTTGCTAAATCAAACTTCATCTCATGTTGCTGAGAAGATCCAAGCCATTTTTTGAAAGCTTGAAAAATAACTGATTCTTTGCCCGCATGATCTTCAACACAATAACCATCATCCGTGGTGAGAGAAGCAATGTTATTTCTCCTATATCTTTCTGAGGCCATCGCTTGAAAAAATTTTGGTTGCTCGTCGCCAAATTTGACCCATCTAATAGTACATCTCATCCTCCAATACTCTTTCTGATAATTAAGAAGCCTCAGAATATGGTGTTTGAGTATTTGACGAAAGTTTGTTTCTGGAGTGGTGAGACACCTTTTATTTTCAAGTTCATCAAGTTCGAAAAGAGCCCTGTTGGAGTTTTCAATGGCAATAGACAGTTTAGAAATACCTTTACTCCAAATTTTCAGATCACGCCTCAGGTGTTTAAACTTGCGGGAGATAACAGTGGCCATGTTGGTCGAGGGAATTGGTTTGGCCCAAGAATTAGAAACCGTGTCCAAAAAGCCAGGATGATGTACCCAATACGATTCGAACCTGAAAAGCTTTGAGCGAGGAATGTTTGTCTCAATGCAAACCACACAAGGGATGTGATCGGAAACTGGCCGGCCAAGAGGTTTTACTAGGGTTTTAGGGTAAGTAGAAGTCCAGTTGGTGCTCGTGAAAAACCAGTCAATTTGTTCTAAAAGGGGGTCCACCTGCATATTACTCCACGTGTAAGCTCGACCTTTGATGGGCAGTTCCACTAGATTTTGATTCCTGATAAAGTCGTTGAAGGTGATCATATCCCCAATATTTCCCCCTGGCTTATTACGATTGTCTGGGCCACGAATGAAATTAAAATCCCCTAAAAGGAGCCAATCTTCATTGTTAGGGATATTAAGGTCTAGCAGCCATTGTATGAAGTCCCTACGTTCATCACCTTGACATGGGCCGTACACATTCACAAGGGTCCAAGACTGTGCTGATTGAGTGGATTGGAAGCGGGTCACTAAAGCAAAGTCCCTGGAGGCTACAACAGTGGTAGAGAAAATTGAGCTATTCCAAATTGTGGTAATTCCACCTGAAGCACCGCGGGCCGGAATAAATTCAAATTTATCAAAACATCGCGGACAACAAGACTTAATAAAGTTATTATCAAAAGAGTGCTTCTTAGTTTCCTGCAGACAAACCACAGCACAGCCACTAGCTGTAATGGCCTTAAACAGAGCAAGTTGCTTAGGTTCAGAATTTAAACTACGGACGTTCCAACAGAGAACATTCTAGTTCACCAAAAGTACCATGGATAAAAGAGAAAGGACTAAGCACTGGATGAGGATGAAAGAGCATCCTCCGTAACTTCATTAAGCACCTCTTCAGAGAGCTCGGCAGCAGGAATAGCACATCTGACTGTGCCAACAAGTTGAAGCGTGGCAATCGGGGTGGGCGGCGAAACAGCAGAACTATCATCCTCGTCAGAACGGGCCCTGGTCTGCAGAGCTGACGGATTGATCCTGGGCTTGACCTTGGAAGATCTTGGCTTGCTGTCAGTAATGGCTGGGACTTTGAAACCGTCATATTTGTTCGACCTGGCACTACGACAAAGAGAAACAGATGACACGGGCATGGCAAGCTTCCCTTTGCGTATTATGTCATCAGAATTTGGCCCCGTTCCACCAAGGGCACTTGCAGAGCTATTTCCATCATTAACCAGGGTATCAGCAGTAGGACCCTCAGATGGCTCATTTCCAAAGAGCTATGGAGATTCCACAGGAATCTCATCCCCAGAGCCAGGAGCATTATCCACATTTGGACCAACAGGAGCCAGTTGAACCACCATTGTGTTTAAATCAGGTGTGTCCGGGAGCTCTTCAATTTGCAGAGAGGAGGCAAACTCCCTTGTCTGTTTTGTTGCTGTCACTGATACCAGGTTATTCTCAACAGTGATCACAGCTTTAACCTGAACCCAATCATTCCGGAGCCCAAAACCAGAGCTCCAAGGGCCATAGGAGGCTACTAAAGGCATGATGGTCGTACTCAGGAAGGAGTTGAGTCTAATGAAAGAGAAACCTTGATTAATGAGCATTGATGAAATGCATTACCGTGTTCAGTCATAGCAAACTGGAGTCCATGATGTGTGAGAGAGACCACAACTTCAAGAGAGTTAGCTGGAGCAGCAGGTGGGTCCATTGGGGTAATATGTTCAGAGGATGTGGCCATATCAGAACTCTCTCCGTCCACCAACGAGTGAAACAGGTTGGCAGGAACCATAACATAACTGTCTCACAATGTCGCACTGGAGTCAGAGCTGCCAAAAACCGTAATTGAATCATTCCAGGCCGTACCTGGGCTATCCAGCAGGTTATTGTTAGGCACAATCCCATCTTGGACATGGAGGCCCTCCTGAGCAAGCCATGCCTGAAGTTATACAGAGATGGAGGAGGAGATGGAGGCCATTGTCCCTAGTTTGCCTGAAAGTGAACCTCATTGCCCTGATTGTCTACATTTGCATTGGCAGCATTGGCAACATTTGCATTCATCTGCGCATTCTGAGCCATCCAATTGTTCAGTTGCACTTGATAAAGTTGTTCTGCTGCGAGTCCATCCCCGTGGAGAGGGTGAGGAATGCCATCCGCCGGTGGTGGCTCAATCCCTGCAGGTGGAATCTCAGGTAGATGGGCATCCCAGTCACTGCTGCGTAGCATGTAACACAGACAATCCAACAATGTAGATCTCCGCCGAGCTGATGCATAACAAAGCTTTTTGGGACTAGACGCAAATGAATAACTCTAACTTTCAGCAAAACAAGCTTTCTATCCCCCCCCCCTTGGATTGTGCCAAGTGACAAGCTCACCAAATTTATCAACTGACTTGTGCATGTAGTGTGAAGTCTGATAATCTTGTGGGAACCCAATATAAAGAAGCCAAATCTGAGGATCGAATGTGGTCAGCCGCATGTTCAGAGCTGCATCATGAGGCACAAATGAAATAACATTGTAGATATTCTCTTCATCCTCATCTAGCTCAAAAGTAGTACCCACCACAACATCTCTAGTAATGGAATCCGCAAAGCCAAAAATCCCAACTCCTAAATGATGATCATCTATCTCAGTGGGGAAGAACTAGGACTCATGCAGCAAACCTTCAATGGTATGGCGCAGCGCCGCCTTGTGATGGAACGGCACAAAGCGATTGACTTCCGCGATGGCGAGGAAGCCATGGCGCAGCGGAGGAGTTGGACTGACCACCATGTCATCCCTCACCTTCTTTTCTTCCGGTCCAAGCTCGATCATCATGCCCTGTGGAAGGTAGGGCACCACATTGACGGGGAAGTTCGCTATGGCAGGGTGGTGGAGCTCTGGAGCGGTGGTAGTATTGGAGCAGAGAAACAGGGGAGAATGCGAATCAGCACAGGCTCTAGTCCCCTTGGGAACCCAGACTAGTTGCGCCCGCCTCCCCCCTAGCCAATCAGATGAGTACACGTGTCTGGATCGACCCTTGGATGAGCATCGGACGGCTGCAGACACAGGAGGGTCAGTAGCATTGCCATCGGGCGTAGAATCAGTAATTAAAGTCTGATTGATTTGATGTCTCAGGGAGACTTGTTTGAATGAATCTGTCATAATTTCTTTGCCCTTCTCAAGGAGATAAGAATCTTGGTTATTTTCTTCCTTTTGCGGTACAGATTCAGAGGGACTTGCCATTTGAGTATCCGAACAGAGAGAATTAATCATTACCTTCCATTGCATTATGCAGGCCATAGGGTGACAAACATGATGTGTGTGGCCCAAGAAGGAGCATGTATTACATCGAATAAGCCCAGGGCAGGCAAAATATAGATGGGCCAACGAGCCACAAAGAAAGCATGGCTGAGATCCATAGAGACGCCGTCCACCGTCATTATGACCATCTGTAGTTTGACCAGAATGGCCCACAGAAGGACCAGAGGAGGTGTTATTGCAAACGTTGTCAGGACAAGAATCCGCTTGGTGACCGGAGCCATTACACACATAGCATAAATTTAGGCGTTTCTTAATGTAATCCGATGGTGTGACCGACACAATAGACCATATTTTGGCAATGTGACTATCAGAATAACCAAATTTGCGCTGGTCATTAATATAGAGCAACATAAACGGGGGAATATCATCCCAGCAATCTTGCCTGAATTTACTTCCGTGAAATTGATTGCGAATTTGAATGCCTGAGGGTGGGACCATAGTTTGAAATTATCCAATACGGACAGATGTCAGCAATAAATGTTGGTTGGCTGCCGTGTCTCCACGCCTCGATTGGGTGTTTCCCACATGAAAGCTACCAAATTGGATGTTAGCAGTAAATGCATTGCCTGGAATATTCCTTGAAACATTAATGCCAGAATTAACCTGAATGGATGACCGTTGTGAGGCTCCAACCGATGTTGAGCTTTCCGGCAACATTCCGGCGACTGCAAAAATCCTCTGTGGGCACAATTCTTGATCAAGAAGACCAATTTTTGCCAATTCAGACACCGAAGAAGGATAAAGACGTCTGTGGCTGTAATCTTTTCAGGCAGAGGATGGTTGGTCTCAAGACAAAGGGCACGAAAGCCGGGCAGAGGGTTTTCATCAGCTGGAGAGGTACCTTTGTAGTAAAACCATGTCATATTCCAATCTTTGGGGTGGCTTGGCGGGTTAGCGTAAGGAAATATCACATCCATGCGGCGCTGGATCAAGACTCCACCAAGTTCTAAGCTCTGGCCGCTGGCACATTCAGTCTGGCGGTTCAAATAGAATAGTTCTCTGAAAAGCAGCAAATTGGGTTCTTCACCAAGGTATACTTCGCTGAATACTTGGAAGTTGTAGATATTAGACACGGAATTGGGTCCGATGTCTTGTGGGTGAAGATCAAAGAAATTCAGCACATCCCTGAAGAATTTTGAGTTGGGAGGAGTAAATCCCCGGTTCATATGATCTGTGAAAACAACAACCTCTCCGTCTTTGGGTTGAGGAAATTCTTCATCCGGGTTAGGAGCACGATAAGGCATGACTTCTTTTTTCGGCAGATAGCCGATCTTCACAAAGTCATCCAGGGTGCTATCAGTGACAATGGATTTAACCCAGTTGCAGGAGGTAGGTGCCTTGGGTGCCATTCTGATTGAAAGCCTGAGACAAAGTAAAAGTGCCGTTCAAATTTAAGCCGGGTAGGACAAAAATATTACTGTGCGTATTCAAAATGGCGGCTTACGAAGGGGCCTAATGGTATAAGGATAATTATGTCCTAGTTTGTTAAGCTGCCATAAGCTCCATAAGCCGTCAAGACTATTTAAACCGCCGAGGGTGGTTCAAGTTATTAATTGGGCATTGCTCCCTTAAAACCGGCAATCAGAGCCGCCATGACTAGATAAATCTAACAAGTGCAGATTTTGCCTAAGTGTTGTACAAAAAGGTTTCACAATTTGCAGCTGTTATTTTGGATCAAACAGATGTTCAGAAAACAAAATTTACTAGACCTAAAATAGGGCACAGAGGAGTTCATGTGCTATAATGGGGTTTTCTTACATGGAAAGGAGATCTACTGGTACCCAAAATGGATGCGGAATACGTACCGCATAAGATCTATGGGGTTTTTGGATCGGAAGAAGCCATAGCAGGTGGAACACAAGAACTCAGATGAACTGCGCGCCGTACTGAAGAACATGCTAGCCCTAGTGCGGATCTATGGCACGGAAAGGGGAAACACTTACTGTGGAAGATCTACGGAGGAGGGTTGTTGTCGTTCTCTGATCAAGGTCATGTCGATGCAGCGGCCAAGCTCGATGAAGACGAGGTGCACTGTGGCGACGGCGGCGGAGCTCAAGTGACAGATGGGGGCGATAGGAAGAAGATGCGGAATTGCAAGAATGAAAGAAGACCTAGTCGGGTCTATTTATAAGGAATGTCCACTAAAGAGCACGAAAAACAAGGAGGCCGAAAAACATGAGTTATCCAGCTACAAAGACGCCTCGATTTTTGGGATGGTTATCAAGACAAAGATCCGTTGGGATACATTGGATAAAACGCGCTTTTATGACAGATGACGTCATGGCGGGTTACCACAAATCCAGAAGATGACGTCATGGCGGGTTACAAAAATTTCATAAAGGTAGAAGACTTTTTCCTTAAGTGTCGAAGATTGACATGAAACCAGTTCAAATCAATCTGGGGCCTAATGTTGGGGATATAGCTATTGGTATGACCCGCCCAGGAGGGGCCAGGTCATACTTGCAAATATTCTTGAAGCCCAAGACCCATGTTATGGATGGCGGTTTAGTTTAAGGCCCATGGCCCAGAGGCGATTTAAGGCATGTAGTGATAAACCGCCATGTATGCGTGACTTGTATTGTAAGACAAGAAATATTAAGAGACCGAGCCGGACACTGTTTATGAGCCGGCCGGGACTCTGTAGAGCCACTGGGCGTCGGCCTCTGTATATAAAGGGATGGCCCAGCGGCGGTTCAAAGCAAGTAACATCAACTTGAGAGCTAGGTCAGCGATTCGCTCCCTGGTTATCTAGACATAAGCAATCCCACTCAAAACTGGACCGTAGGCTTTTACCTTCACCATAAGGGGCCGAACTAGTATAAACCTCGTGTCCTTTGTCCCGATTAACCCCTTCAAGCTTCCTAGTTGTGATGGCTCCACGACTAAGTCTTTTCACTAGGACATCTGCCGTGACAATTCCATGACACATCCCCTCTTTCTTCAACAAGTATCGGTACATTTTCGGATTCATTTCGTTCATGCAATATGTGCAAATCTTGGAGCGTCTTTTGCATTTAGTTTTCACTTTTCTTTTATGCACCATGCTGGTATGAGATAGTCCATGGTTGATTTATAGAATGCTCATTGCACTTCACTTATATCTTTTGAGTATGGCTTTATAGAATGCTTCATGTGCTTCACTTATATCATTTGAAGTTTGGATTGCCTGTTTCTCTTCACATAGAAAACCGCCATTTGTAGAATGCTCTTTTGCTTCACTTATATTTGTTAGAGCGTGGGCATATCTTTTGTAGGAAGAATTAAACTCTCTTGCTTCACTTATATCTATTTAGAGAGATGACAGGAATTGGTTATTCACATGGTTAGTCATAAAATCCTACAAAATTTGTAGATCACTGAATATGATATGTTTGATTCCTTGCAATAGTTTTGCGATATAAAGGTGGTGATATTAGAGTCGTGCTAGTTTAGTAATTGTGAAATTGAGAAATACTTGTGTTGAGGTTTGCAAGTCCCGTAGCATGCACGTATGGTAACCGTTGTGTGACAAATTTGAAGCATGGGGTGTTTTTGATTGCCTTCCTTATGAGTGGAGGTCAGGATCGCGTGATGGTTAACTCCTACCAACCCTTCCCCTAGGAGCATGTGTAGTAGTACTTTGCTTCGAGGGCTAATAAACTTTTGCAATAAGTATATGAGTTCTTTATGACTAATGTGAGTCCATGGATTATACGCACTCTTACCTTTTGGCAATTTGCTAGCCTTTACGGTACCGTGCATTGCCCTTTCTCACCTCGAGAGTTGGTGCAAACTTCGCTAGTGCATCCAAACCCCGTGATATGATACGCTCTATCACACATAAGCCTCCTTATATCTTCCTCAAAACAGCCACCATACCTACCTATTATGGCATTTCCATAGCCATTCCGAGATATATTGCCATGCAACTTCCATCATCATCATATACATGACTTGAGCATTTATTGTCATATTGCTTTGCATGATCGTAAGATAGCTAGCATGATGTTTTCATGGCTTGTTTGTTTTTGATGTCATTGCTATGCTAGATCATTGCACATCTCGGTACACCGTCGGAGGCATTCATATAGAGTCATATTTTTGTTCTAGTATCGAGTTGTAATATTGAGTTGTAAGTAAATAAATGTGTGATGATCATCATTATTATAGCATTTCCCTAGTGAGGAAAGGATGATGGAGACTATGATTCCCCCACAAGTCAGGATGAGACTCTGGACTTTATGAAAAATAAAAGAGGCCACAGAAGCCCAAATAAAAAAAGAGGCCAAAGAAGCCCACCAAAAAATAATTAAAAAAGAGGAAATAAATAAAAAAAATGAGAGAAAAAGAGAGAAGGGCAATGTTACTACCCTTTTACCACACTTGTGCTTCAGAGTAGGACCATGTTCTTCATATAGAAAGTCTCTTGAGTTGTCATTTTCATATACTAGTGGGAATTTTCATTATAGAACTTGGCTTGTATATTCCAATGACGGGCTTCCTCAAATTCTCGAGGTCTTCATGAGCAAGCAAGTTGGATGCACACCCACTTTGTTTCAGTTTGAGCTTTCATACACTTATAGCTCTAGTGGATCCGTTGCATGGCAATGCCTACTCCTCGCATTGACATCAATTGATGGCCATCTTCATAGCTCGTTGATTAGCCGCATCGATGTGAGACTTTCTCCCTTTTTGTCTTCTCCACCCAACCTCCATCATCATACTCTACTCCACCCATAGTGCTATGTCCATGGCTTATGCTCATGTATTGCGTGAGGGTTGAAAAGGCTGAAGCACGTTAAAAAGTATGAACCAATTGCTTGGCTGAAACCGGGGTTGTGCATGATGGGAGCATTTTGTGTGACGAAAATGAAGCATGGCCAAACTATATGATTTTGTAGGGATAAGCTTTCTTTGGCTATGTTATTTTGATAAGACATAATTGCTTTATTAGTATGCTTGAAGAATTATTGTTTTTATGTCAAACGATAGACTATTGCTTTGAATCACTCGTGTCTTAATATTCATGCCATGTTTAGATATATGATCAAGATTATGCTAGGTAGCATTCCACATCAAAAATTATCTTTTTTATCATTTACCTACTCGAGGACGAGTAGGAATTAAGCTTGGGGATGCTGATACGTCTTGGTCGTATCTATAATTTTTTATTGTTCCATGCCAATATTCTACAACTTTCATATACTTTTGGCAACTTTTTATACTATTTTTTGGACTAACATATTGATCCAGTGCCCAATGCTAGTTCATGTTTGTTGCATGTTTTTTGTTTCGCAGAAAATTCATATCAAACGGAGTCCAAACGGGATAAAAACCGACGGAGATTTTTTTTGGAATATTTATGATTTTGGGAAGAAGAATCAACACGAGACGATGCCTGAGGGGGCCACGAGGCAAGGGGGAGCGCCCTGGGCCCTCATGGCCACCCCGTAAGGCTGTTGGTGACCTTCTTTCGCTGCAAGAAAGCTAATATCCGGATAGAGATTGTGTCCAAAATTCAGCCCAATTAGAGTTACGGATCTCCGGGAATATAAGAAACGGTGAAAGGCCAGAATCTGGAACACAGAGAAACGCAGAAACAGAGAGAGACAGAGAGACAGATCCAATCTCGGAGGGGATCTCGCCCCTCCCATGACATGGAAGCCAAGGATCAGAGGGGAAACCCTCCTCCCATCTAGGGAGAAGGTCAAGGAAGAAGAAGAAGAAGGGGGGCTCTCCCCCTTGCTCCCGGTGGCGCCGGAACACCGCCGGGGCCATCATCATCACCATGATCTACACCAACACCTCCGTCATCTTCACCAACATCTCCATCACCTTCCCCCATCTATCCACAGCGGTCCACTCTCCCGCAACCCGCTGTACCCTCTACTTGAGCATGGTGCTTTATGCTTCATATTATTATCCAATGATGTGTTGCCATCCTATGATGTCTAAGTAGATTTTTGTTATCCTATCGGTAATTGGTGAATTGCTATGATTGGTTTAATTTGCTTGTGGTTATGTTGTTGTCCTTTGGTGCCCATCATATGAGCACGTGCATGGGTCACACCATAGGGTTAGTTGTATGTTGATAGGACTATGTATTGGAGGGCAAGAGCGACAGAAGCTTCAACCTAGCACAGAAATTGATGCATACGGAATTGAAGGGGGACCAATATATGTTAATGCTATGGTTGGGTTTTACCTTAATGAATGTTAGTAGTTGCAGATGCTTGCTAATAGTTCCAATCATAAGTGCATAGAATTCCAAGTCAAGGATGACATGCTAGCAGTGGCCTCTCCCACATAAAACTTGCTATCGGGCTAGTAAAGTAGGCAATTGCTTAGGGACAATTTCACAACTCCTACCACCACTTTTCCACACTCGCTATACTAACTTTATTGCATCTTTATCTAAACAGCCCCTAGTTTTTATTTACGTTCTCTTTATATTCTTGCAAACCTATCCAACAACACCTACAAAGTCCTTCTAGTTTCATACTTATTTTACGTAAAGCGAATGTTAAGCGTGCGTAGAGTTGTATCGGTGGTCGATAGAACTTGAGGGAATGTTTTTTCTACCTTTAGCTCCTCGTTGGGTTCGACACTCTTACTTATCGAAAGAGGCTACAATTGATCCCCTATACTTGTGGGTTATCACTAGGTCGATGCCTAAAGCTATGGCAAGATATTTGGACAAGCAGATCTAAGTAACGACATACATGTAAAGCAAATTCAGCAAACAAACCGAGTGCTAAATTATGGCATGCTATTTCAGCAATCAATGAGGCCAAGCACACAGCCATCGAAGGCCATCTCAGCAACAAAGATTGAGTATAAAATGGTGTTGAGATATTTCACCTAACAGATTGGCTACTAGACCATGGCAATCTACTTCACAATACATACATGGTCCTAATATATGGCAGGATATTTTAGCAAGTAATCAGGCATGGCATGCCATCTCAGCAAAGCAGATTGAGTGCAGAACAGGTCAAGGAAACTTCTTAAGCAGAGCATATTGACTGTAAGGGATCCTTTGATTCAAAGGAATTTTATAGGATTTCTAGAGGATTAAAATCCTAGGGATTATTTCTTATGGTCCTTTGATTCATAGGATTGAATGCCACCGGATTTTTTCATATGGAATCTTTTGTACTACATTTCATAGGAAATCTAACATCCACTCCAACCTGTTTTTACAATTCCTCAGTTTTTTTCGTGCCATCACTCATTGCTAATTCTATGGGATTCAAGTGGGCATGCCACTCCAACCCTATACTTTTTCCTATTCCTATGTTTTTCAAATCCTACGAATTAAAGAGGCCCTAAACTATTTCGTCAAGCAGTGAGATTAACAGTGTCTATCAGCTAACATTCAGAGCTACTCAGACATGCATGGGGCCTCAGTCTAGAATGCGCATACCATGGAGAAGCTGACCGCCGTGCGTCTCCACAAGAACATCGTCAGTGGTGGCGGTGCAGCTGGAGGACGACAGTCTACGAGAGCATACTGTGGGAGCGAGAGGATCGCCGTGCGTCCCCTTAACAAAATGCGGCGCCGACGTATCAGCATGGCGGGGAAGGCGGCTTTGGTAGAGCGAACGGAGTGGAGGGGGGAGGGGTTTGGGGATTATTGGCTAGTTTGTCGAAGGGCAGTTGAATTTGGGATTTGGGGAGAATTTTTGCGTGGTGGGCGGGGGAGTTTGGCGCATGGCCGTTTTCTCCAAATGCGGTCCCATGTGTTAGTGAAGAGGCAAGCCAAAGCGCGTTCCATTTGGGTGAGCGGTGTGCAGGACTGACCATGTGAGGGGTGCAATGCGACCACGACAGGCGTGCTGTGAGTGTACCACCTTTTCCTTTTAAACTGCTTCGGGCGATCCATCGATACAAAAAAATGAGACCCTCTTTGGCTTTTTTATATATAGGAGAAACTACGCGAGCGCCGTGAGTCAGAGCCGAGGCTCGAACCCGGGCGGGCTGGCAGCAACTCCAGCAGCACAACCAACGAGTCAACGACCCGTCCTCTGATCCGTCGATACTAATCCTGACTAAAATGGCGTGTCCGGGTCTTTTCTTGCACGATATGTTGGGAGTTTGGCTTAGTTGGTTTGGCAGACAGAGCGAGAGGAAGATATGAAATGTGTGAATGTGTAGTTCACGTACTATTGGAAGTCCTAAGAGAAAATTGTGTACTATGTAAACCCTGTGTTTTTATTTACTTCACATACTAGCTTTGTCTCAGGTCAAACCTTCTAAACTTAGACCAAGTTTATACATACAAAAACAATGACAAGAACAATACAAAGTAAATACGGTTAGAATCATCGTTCAATATATTTTCATACAATATATACTAGACGAGATTAATGCAAACACGGCAGATTTTCATTACATTTCGAACTTTTAGTACAAAAAAAGAAAAGAAACCCGACCCTAAATCTATACTACGAACGTGACCGACATCCACTTTCGTTCGTACATCCGCATCAGCGAGGACTTCCTCCATCTGCCGTCTCCATGAACGGTGGCGGAGTTCAAGACCCGTGAAGTAAAGGTGAGGTCTCCGGGGAGAAAAAGTAGAACACGGGAGACGAACCGGCAACTTGGCACACCATGGCCATGCCATGCCGCCTCCTATGCCCTACTCTTCCTCTGAGGAGTCCCCGATCTCGGTGCTGCCGGTGGACGTGAGGTCGATGATGATGGACGTGGACAGACCGTCGCTGTTCACCTGCCACATGCGCCATCGAACGTTGGACGGTGGCACATAGGATGCGTGGTTGGCGGTGCTCCCATCATCGGCCGTCAGCGCGGCCACCGCATGTGCGGCCGCTTCCACGTTTGTGAGCATCCAGTTTAGCAAGGGCGGCGACCTCGAGATTTATCCCCAAAGACAAGCTCTTCCTCAGAACGTGCCAACTCGTGGTCATGGTGGATGTGGTGCCAGGGAGGAGGATGCACTCTGGTGTGGAGTTTAGCTAGG
Source organism: Triticum aestivum (assembly GCF_018294505.1). NCBI lineage: Eukaryota > Viridiplantae > Streptophyta > Magnoliopsida > Poales > Poaceae > Triticum > Triticum aestivum. The sequence continues at coordinate 596,016,911 of NC_057798.1, read as the reverse complement.
AGTTGCCGCTTTAAGTAGCGCATTTCGGTGAGGCCAAGCGTCCGGGTGCATTATGAATGAGTCACCATAGTTGGTTCCTTGGGTGGCGAGCCTGCTTAATTGACGGCATACGAACGGGAAGTATGAATGCAGGCAGCTAGCACCGGCTGTGAACGCACGCACGCGAGGGACGAGGGTTTTTTGTGGGCCAGGGTAGTCAGCTGCGGGCATGGTAAACATTGGAGATGCCCTTTCTAACATGCAATTCCACGTGTCATTGAAAGAGCAAGATGACCCGCATTCCCTTGGGTCACAGAATGCCGGACCGACCGTCTCGGGGTGCGACTTCAACGCAATACGAGTGCTGTCAGTGTGCCGCCTTTTCATTTCGAACTTGTAAACCGAACACTTGTACTAGAGTGTAACACCGAAAGCATAGTACTACTACCTCCGTCCTGGTTTATTGGTACTCCTATGAAGTTGGCACCTCACCTCTAGCCAGCCAAGTAGCCCACATGTACGATAGTTATTCATACTACTACCTCCGTCCTTGTTTATTGGTCCCCTTTGCATTTAGTAACAAAATGTTAATGCATGTAACCAAAAGTAATATCATTAGAAACTATGTACAAATACGAATCCAACAATATAATTTTTGGTGACATGCATTAATATTTTCTTAGTTAAATATATACTCAAACTTTGGCACAAAATTCTATGGGGGCCAATAAATCATGACATGGTAGTTACTTAGGATGGGTGTGTGAGCCGTCAGAACATAATCATGTGGCTTTGCTTCTTTCTCATTCCACTCCAACCCCTCTTCTCCATCGATCATGCCGCCCTCCGGTCGACTCCATCCTCCCGCGTGCCTCATCGAACATTCTGTCGAGTGTCATTCGCATGTGGGCCTAGCTAGACCCTGCGTGTATTTCCAATGTTGCAATTTGCCTGGCATGAATACAGACAAACAGTTCGTTTAAAGTTTCACGTTGCCTCCACTACGTGTTGCTTCCCATCTTAGTTTGACATCCCATTTGTTTCTTGACCCAACACATCTTGACCAGATCGATAGATGTTGAGATCGAGCGCGTGTCGTGCGAGGAGATAAAGGTTTGGTGTGTTCCTATGATAGAAATGATCGTGTGGGGTGGAGAAAGGGGGAGGTGTTTCTTTGTGAGCGTGTCGGTCATGTACCATCTAGCTATGGATTGATTGAAATAGCAATAGGGTGGGTCCAAAGATCGACCGATCTTGAGGGGGCAGAGAGAAAGATGAATGTATGCTTAAAAGAAGATAGATGAAAGGAATGGTTACAATTAATGCATGGTAGAGTGACCTAGGCGTGTGTCGAAGAGAGACTTGATGATCGAGAGACAATCCCGATACCACAAGAGATCAATTTTATGTGTGACATGCACAAAGAGGAACATAGGTGGTATGTGTGTGTGTGTGCGAGAGAGAGAGAGAGAGAGAGAGAGGGAAGACCCCGAGATGGAACTGAGATCAAGTGGGTGCATGTGTGATACAGAGAGATGGTGCATCAAAGAAAAAAACTTTTATGCATAAGAAGACACATGGTATTTGAATCAGTCTGGGAGGGGGAGGGATGTCCATGGAGGGGGAGAGGAAGGGGGAAAGTTTGCCTACCATCGGTTCGCTCTCAGCTGTGGTCCCACAACGAGCGAAAACGCAAGCCAAAGCGCGTTCCATTTCATCCATGAGTGACGTGCAGAGTCCACCGTGCCGGGGTGCAACGCGAACGCGACAAGAGTGATGTACACCGCCCGTCCCTGATGAACTTGCATATTTTGAGTACTCCTTTTTTAACATAGTACAAACACAAGCACTCATACATACGCGAATACACTCTCCGCTATGAATGCACACACGCACACCCTACCCCTATGAGCACCTTCGAGAAACTGAGCCGGCATATCATCTTGAGATTTACGAAGTCACCGCCTCATCATCGATGGGAACAGTGGGGAGGTACGGATGTCTGCCACATGAAACTCCAAAACTTTGGTCCCATCCCAACCCCACAACGCTCCAGGCCCCAGCCGTCCAGCTTTTCAAACTCCATGCGGTCAAAACCGATTGACCGGTCGTCACCGGTACCACTATTCACACCCAAACCATCGCTGCTCGGCCTACACCAGCTACTTGTCGGCCGGTCACCACTCTCGTAAAACCACACCTCCTCTCCAGCCCATTCTCCCATCTTTCAATCCACTAGCCCGCATCAGCCATCCCCTAGTTCGTCGGAGAGCCATGGTGCACCGCAAGATCACGTACTACAAGATGCTGGCGCCAGAGCGCCGCACAGAAATCACGGAGGTTGTCGGCGCCACAAACCTTCATTCCCAAGCTCGCTTTGTGACGGGCCAATCCCTGAGTCCTCTAGAGCCAAGCTCCAAGGACGAGGAAGCCGATCCAATGTTCATGGCGGAGGTCGAGGCTCATGAGGCCCCCGATGAGTATGACACGATGGACGTAAACTTTGTGCCGATGTTCGGGTCCCCCATGGTGCAGGCGGACCAGAGGTTCAACCTGTGATCCTAAAGGAGCATTGGGCGGCGCAGGCTCGACTCTACGCGGATGGCGCATTTTTCGCTGCCATCGAGGCCCACCTGCAGGCGGAACCGGTTGCGTGGACGTGAACTGGGCAGTGGAGGCTCAACTTGACGTGGAGCATGCAGATGCCGCTGCCATCGAGGCCCTCCTGTAGGCGGAACCGGACGTCCTCGACTTGAACCGGCTGGCGGAGGATCAAATCGACGCAGCGCACGCAGATGCCGCTGCCATCGAGGACCTCCTGCAGGCAGAACCAAACATCGTGGATGTGAACCAAGCGGTGTTCGCATCCGTGCACAACGCCCGCACGCTCCATGTGAACGAGTAGCTGGAGCCCGAGGACAACCACGGTGCGGAGACACACGTCGGAAGCTATGGTTGGTTCGCGCCGGCAGCCAAAGACGACGAGGTCGGCTCGTTCCTCGAGCAGTGATAGTTTTTTCTTCATGTTGTTATTTTTAGGGATCTTTTGTGGTGTAAAAACGTATATTTATGCAAGCCGCCTGACTTTCATCATTTTGGTCAGTCGACCATTTCGGGCGGTTGGATGAAGATCCTACATCTCCTAACCATTCGTCTTCCTCACCTCTTCTTCTTCCCCAACAGACCATCGCACGGGCCGCATAAATATTCCCCAACATGCACTTGGATAAACATTCTATATGAACAAAAATTAGGTGGAAACCGTCTCCGCCCCTGATTCTCACGCTTCCCCATCCGCCGCTGCACTGCTGCTTTGCTTCGTCGTCGCTCGCTATCCCCATGTCGTCCTGAGGATGTGTGATGGCCACGTAAGTGAAGACCTGATGAATTTGATCGCGGACATGACGAGCAGGCGGAGCCGGCCATGCAGACGTGTAGGGGAGATGAGGACGACAAGAACGAGGTTGGGTAACTTGGGTCTAACAAGGGCATTTTAGACATTTTGTTGTGGGTCCATGTCGTCAGGGGTAAATCATCAAGAGTGAGAGAAACATGTGGCAAATAATCGATGACAAGGAAAACAGGGGAAAATCCTCAAAGCGCGAACAAACATGTGGCAAATCCTCAAATTCCCCTTTCCTTCGCGGCATCACTCGATACAAATCCTCGTTTGACGTGTCAATTAATGTGTATTTTTTCTCCAATGCCCAACAAGCTAACCATCTCGCTCCTCATTGCTTGATTAATGCAGCGCCATGCAAACCAACCTTCTCACTTCTGCATGCATGTTCTCACTTGCCTCAATTAGTGTTAGTGGCCTTCTGCAAATTTTAATTTCGATACTGGCCTTGTATACAAAAAATGGAGGTAGTAACCAAGCACAATAGCGTCATCCGTCCAGCGTGTAGTAAAGATGGTTTTTCGAGGAAGACTATGGAGAAGCGAAGAGAGAAATGATGGTTGCTTCGTCCGTGCTTTGTGATTTGATGCCTCACTACTTTGTGATTTGAGATAGAAGGGACAAGGGAGTAGACTCTATGCTCTATACATGCATCAAAGCACGGGAGAAAGAGGAGAGAGGTTGCATTTTTCTATTCCTTCAATCAATCAATTAGGGAGCATAGTTTCCCTCTTTTTTGGCTTTCGCAGCACCCTCCACAATGGTTCCCATTGATGCCAAAAGCTATTTTGACATTTGGCTACACATTGTGGATGCCCTTAAGCATACCACTTGGTTTTGCTCCTTGGTGCTATCTATACAAATTTCGATTATATTGATCTCCAAAAATATATCAAGATTAGTAAAGAGGAGGTGATTTTGCTGCGCGGGAGGCGGGGGAGGTTTCTTATTTTTAGAGGAGGTTGGCCTAGCGGTTTGCTAACATGCGATCAAACGTGTCAGTGATGTTCCAAGCCGATCTGCATCCCACATGAGGCAGAACAACGGCAGAAGCAACACGTGGTTAACTTGAAGAAAAAGAAGAAGAGGGAGAAGTTGATTCAACAAAGAGTAAAATAATGATTTCTTCGTCCCTCCAACTTTTTTTGAGCATCACTTCATCCCTCCAACTTAACTGCGGGAAAGGTGCAGCTTTGTGATTAAACGCCTCATTGCTCATTCCTACGATGACGCCAAGACTGGGGTGCGTCCCCCTGCTGCTCTACACTGTTATTTCGGTATGGCACGTGGACCCAGTTGCTTGATGTCCCACATGTCGGCGAAAGGGACTAGAACAATTATGAAAGTGTGTGCTCCACTCTTACGACGGAGGAGTACATGACACGGCGGCCCAGTGAACTGTTGCTTGTACTGCAGTACTAATACTACTATAGTTTTGCTGTTTCGCACGATCCATCGATACAAACCCGATTAATGGCGAGGGCGGGATTTTTCGCGCGCGGTAGGCAGGGTAGTTTTGCATAATCGGTTTAACACAAAGAGCGAGAGAAAGAAGTGAAATGCTTGAACGTGTAATGTGAAGGAAATATGCCCTAGAGGCAATAATAAAGTTATTATTTATTTCCTCATATCATGATAAATGTTTATTATTCATGCTAGAATTGTATTAACCGGAAACATGATACATTTGTGAATACATAGACAAACTTAATGTCACTAGTATGCCTCTACTTGACTAGCTCATTAATCAAAGATGGTTATGTTTCCTAACCATAGACATGTGTTGTCATTTGATTAACGAGATCACATCATTAGGAGAATGATGTGATTGACTTGACCCATTCCGTTACCTTGGCACTTGATCGTTTAGTATGTTGCTATTTCTTTCTTCATGACTTATACAAGATCCTACAACTATGAGATTATGCAACTCCCGTTTACCGGAGGAACACTTTGTGTGCTACCAAATGTCACAACGTAACTGGGTGATTATAAAGGAGCTCTACAGGTGTCTCCAAAGGTACATGTTGAGTTGGCGTATTTCGAGATTAGGTTTTGTCACTCTGATTGTCGGAGAGGTATCTCTGGGCCCTCTCGGTAATGCACATCACTATAAGCCTTGTAAGTAATGTAGCTAATGAGTTAGTTACAGAATGATGCATTACGTTATGAGTAAAGAGACTTGCTGATAACGAGATTGAACTAGGTATTGAGATACCGACGATCGAATCTCGGGCAAGTAACATACCGATGACAAAGGGAACAATGTATGTTGTTATGCGGTTTGACCGATAAAGATCTTCGTAGAATATGTAGGAGCCAATATGAGCATCCAGGTTCCGCTATTGGTTATTGACCGGAAACAGTTCTAGGTCATGTCTACATAGTTCTCGAACCCGAAGGGTCCGCACGCTTAAGGTTTCGTAGACAGTTTTATTATGAGTTTATGAGTTTTGATGTACCGAAGGTTGTTCGGAGTCCCGTATGTGATCACGGACATGACGAGGAGTCTCGAAATGGTCGAGACATAAAAATCGATATATTGGACGACTATATTTGGACACCAGAAAGGTTCCGGGTGAGATTGGGACAATACCGGATCTTCGGGAGGTTATCGGAACCCCCGGGAGGTATATGGGCCTTATTGGGCCTTAGTGGAAAGGAGGGAGAAGAAGCAAAGGAGGGGGCACGCCGCCCCAAGCCCAATCCGAATTGGGAGGGGGGCCGGCCCCCCCTTTCCTTCTTCCCTCCCCCCTCTTCCTTCCCTCTCCTACTCCTAATAGGAAAGGGGGGAGTCCTACTCCCGGTTGGGGTTGGACTCCCCCCCCAGGGCGCGCCAACCCCTTGGCCGGCCCCCTCCTCCACTCCTTTATATACGTGGGAGGGGGGCACCCCATAGACACAACAATTGATCTCTTGATCTCTTAGCCGTGTGCGGTGCCCCCCTCCACCATAGTCCTCGATAATATTGTAGCGGTGCTTAGGCGAAGCCTTGCGACGGTAGAACATCAAGATCGTCACCACGCCGTCGTGCTGACGGAACTCTTCCCTGAAATTCTGCTAGATCGGAGTATGGGGATCGTCATCGAGCTAAACGTGTGCTAGAAGGAACATGAACTCGGAGGTGTCGTAGTTTCGGTGCTTGATCGGTCAGGCCGTGAAGACGTACGACTACATCAACCGCGTTGTTCTAACGCTTCCGCTTTCGGTCTACGAGGGTACATGGACAACACTCTCCCCTCTCGTTGCTATGCATCACCATGATCTTGCATGTGCATAGGAATTTTTTTGAAATTACTACGTTCCCCAACATAATGGGCCCTTGGGTGTATTGTGTGTGTGTGTAGTCTGACCTTTCAATCACTAGCTGATACTAGCCATACATTTCAAAGGCAATTTTAATGTAAGCAAACTGAATAATTAAGTAACAATATGAGATCTAGTAAAACTAAAAACACATATGATTTATTATGTTAGAGTGTAGTAGTGCTATATTGCATAGTTGTTACATGTAACATGCGAGAACGTGTAGAGATGTAATTTTGGAGGGCCCACAAAGAGAAACTGAGCATACAATGGATTCAAATATTTGTATTCATCTTCATGGCATTTGGGAAGAAGTCCATTTTAAACCTTGAATTCGTAGGTGTTCAGCGAATCAAACCCTGAAGTCGAAATCCATGTCGTTCTCACCCTAAACTAACAAATCCCGGTCTAAATCAAACCTTAGTGTCGTTTTAGTCCAAAACACTGACATGGCCAGTGTCAATTGCGATTGCTCTGAGTGGTGGGCCAGGTTATAACCGCAATGCGCGGGGGCGAACAACAAACGGATTGGGGATTTGGGGGAGAAATTAGGGTTAAGCGACGATAGAGGCGACTCCTGAGCGGGCCGGCGGCGGAGGCGATCTCGCAGGGGGCGGGGGCGGCTATGTCCAAGGCAATGTCATGGTCTTCAGGTCGTTCTCATGCTCCCAGCTTCTGTCGAGGCTCCGGAAGGAGAGGGGGCGAAGGGAGGTCGCCGATGCCCTACCGGGAGAGCCCGATGGCGTACGAGCCGGAGAAGCTCTACTGGTGCAGGCCGCATCGGAAGGCGCCAAGATGGATCTCGTGGAGCCGTCAGAATCCAGGCAGGAGGTACTATGCCTGCGTGGATGCCATGGTGAGATTCATTTTGGTTCTATTTTTCTGTTCATTAGTTCTTCTCCCCTCTCAAACCCTAATTTGTGTTGGTATAACATGGTGGTTGTGGCTTTGTTGAATGGCATGATGATCCTCTGCCCAAGTTTTTGAGTGATTTGATTGGAGATTTGCAAGATGAAGTGCGTAGGCTGAGAGGTGAAGCAAGTCTTGTTGTGTTTGAAGATCCCACTGCAGTTGTGGCTCTGCCTGAAGCTCCAAAAGGAAGAGAGGTGGTGGCTATGTCTCTGGAAGACCAGCTCAAGGAGAAAAATGCAGAGATAGATGCACTGAAGGGAAAATATTAGAATGTTGTCTTTGTTTTTCTTGTCTTTGTGGTAGGTTTCGTGGCAGGGAAGATGCTGCTGCAGTAAGCTTGTATAGTGGTACTTGTATGTAATGTAGTACTGGTGAGTGGTTTAAACTCAAGTGATCTTTTGGCACTGAAGCTGCAAGTTGTAACCCTTGTTTAAATTTGTGACCTGCAAGTTGTATGCATGCAATATTTGGACTAATTGAGTGGAAGTTATGTTCTGGCCATCATTCGTAGTCATGAAAAGTTGCATAATGCATATAAGCACTAAAATGTGTGATGTCGAATTTGTACTAAAATAGCAAGATCATGCAGACAACACTGAAAATAGGAAGACAATGCATATAAGTTTGCAATCTTTGCTGGCAATTTTGTACCACTGAAATTCTACTAAAACCACTTCAGGATAGCATTGTGAATTTGAACTGAAAGAAGTATTGCCATTTAGTTACCATTGCTAGCAATTAAATAAGAAAGAAATGCAACTGATAATAGCAAGGTCATCCAGACCAAATTAAATCCACATAAACTGGGTTTGAAACAATTCATAGACCCACATATACATGACCCTTATTTGAGCCATGAACAAAATATATGTTTGCAACATTACATCACACATGTTTTGGAACATTGCAACATCAACAAAAGTACTAGGGAGCCCTTCTTCCCCTATTTTCAGCTATGACTATAGTTTCCACTGCAAGTGAAATACTAGAAGCTTGTCACTGATGATGCAGCCCTTCTTCTTCCCCTCTTAGCTCCAGATCCAGTCCTTCTAGCTAGAAGTAGGTGCTCCTGGTTGTGCAGGTGCAGCAGATGATCCAGCTACAGCAGTTGCAGTTCTCTTTCTTGGAGGCTTAAACCCATTGGAACTTGTACCAGCAGAAGGGCTTGGTGGTACTGAACTACTTGTTGTTGGTGAAGCTTGGGGTTGAGATGCAGAGGCAGAAGCACTTCCTTTGGGTTGTTGCAAATTTAGGATAAGTATGAACAAAAGAGTAATAACCGGGATAAATATGGAATAAGTAGATGAGCCAGAAAGTACCTCAGTTGGGTTCTTCTTCTTGGTAGTTTTGGCAAGATGTGCATTCTTTTTCTTGCCTCTCTCTAGATTTTGTTTATAGCTAGACTTGTTGTGTCCAGGGTTACCACATAATGAGCATTTGATGATTGTGCCATGCTTGCTCATTTTCTTCCCCTTAGGCTGCTCAGTTTCTTCTCTTCTCCTGTCATTATTTTTAGGCCTTCCTTTCATTTCTTTTCCTGGCAACCTAACATACTCAGGAGGCACTGGCCTAGGATTGGGTGACACTAGCCACATCTCTTCACCCTCCACTGGCTGCAAGCAATGCTCATAGATTTTGTTGAACACTTCAACAAAGTAGCAAGGAGCAATAAAATCTTCAATATTTTTGTTGCACTTGTAGATGGCACTAATTGCATGGTGGCAAGGAAGCTCTGTCAGCTGGAAGTAGCCACAAGAGCATGTCCATTATCTAGGTTCACTATATACCACCTCCCTATTCCATTGACTTGCTTCACGTAAAATCCATCTTCTCCATTCCAGAGCACCTCTAGATATTGTGTTCTTGCAATACTTTTCTTGAGCTTCTTAAACACAGCAGGGCATATTTTGGCTGTAAACTTGGCACCCTTCTCTCTCTGTTCTTGAATTCTCACTTGCACTTTCTTCCTAATTTTCTCATTCATAGATATAACAGGATAAAAGCTAGCATCAACTATTGCATGGTGGAATGTAGCGATGAAAATGGAGTGGAAAGTTTCCGCTTTTCCGGTGGAAAAATGGAAATGGAGAGGAAATATGAAAATGGAAATGGAAATTTGCAAAACGGAAATGTAAATGGATTTTTTTATGCGGAAATGGAAACAAAAACGGAATGGTGTTTTCCGGTGGAACACACGTGGAGACGGAACTTTCCGTTTCCGTTAATATGGAATTTTCGTTTCTACTACAGGCCCATGGCTGCTTTGTAGCCCAACTACCAAACAACATGCAATGACACGATGAGTAGAATGATAAAAATGTATCATTTGAGTTCCAACTTCTACTACCATACACATACACAGCTAGACCCTATATGGAATTATCATGTACTACTACAATACTACCTTGTGTTACCAACACAACCATATTATTTTGTAGCCATGTTAACAATTCCATCAATTTGTTTGTTTTTTGTCTGAATTTATCCATGATTCAAGGGGGCTTTAAGTTCCGGTTAAAACACAGTTTTGTTTCTGTGTCCGCTTTGTATTTGCTCCGTGTTTGTTTCCGGTAGTATCTGTTTCCGTGTTCGTTTCCGGGGTTTCTGTATTCGTTTCTGCTTCTGCAAAAAAATATGAAAACAAATATGGTAGCACCCAGTTCCATCCGTTTCTGCGCCGTTTTCATCCCTAGTTGAATGACTCACAAAGGTTGTTGTCAATTGACTCACAGTTTGAACCAACTAGGAAAAAGGCCCTAGCCCGGTGCACTGGCTCAGTTCTCATGATGTCCTTAGCCCCTTCAGGTGTCACCTGTGCAAGCTTGGCCTTGTAGTAATTAAAACCTTGCCTATTTGCAGCCTTAGCAATTGCCCAGAATTTCTTTTGTCACTCATAATCTCTATGTTTCTTCCTCCAATTAGCATAAATGTGCCTGGCACACATCCTATGCTCTGCTTCAGGCAGGTAATCCTTGACTACATTTATAAAACCCTTCTATTGATCAGAAATAATAACTCAGCTAGCTCCATTGTTGTTTATTTCCAAGTCCTTCAAGAGCAGCCCAACAAACCACTTCTAGGTTATATTTCTTTCATTCTCAACTACAACCGAGGCTAGAGGATACATTTGATTATTGGCATCTCTGCCAATGGCACACAGTAGCTCACCCTTCACTGCACGTTTAAAGAAACATCCATCAAGGCCTATTACTTTTCTGCAACCAGCCTTGAATCCTTGCTTCATTGCATTAAATCATACATAGAAGCTTTGGAACACACTTCTTGTTTGTTGGATCCATGCAAACAACAATTGTGCTTCTAGGGTTGTTCCTTAGCAGTTCAAGTTGGTAATCAAACACTCTAGTGTACTCATTGTTCATTCCACACAACAATTTGTCTATGACAATTTTTTTTGCATGCTTGCACTTTGAAGTTGAGACATCAGCAAACTTATCTTGCAAAACTATTGCTTTCATGTTGTCAATTTTCCACATAGGATTTGCCAATATGAAGTGCTCATACCTTTGTGCAATCACCTTTGCAGTAACCAATTTGTTGCATTTGTTCTGTGCACATTGGTGATCATCATTGTATGTTATCACTTGGAATCTTGAAGTTCTTGATCTCTTGGCTGCATATATAAGCCATGGGCAGCCAGGCCATCCACACTTTACCCTTACTCTATCGCACTCAGATTTCATGAACAAGATGCTCATTTTTGTTACTAGTACATATCTTCTCAAAGCTTTGCACAACTGATTCTTGCTTCTTAAAACCATGGTCAAAGCAAAATGTGGTATTTCACTTTTAGTGTTGTATCTTGGGAATGTGCTCTTCCTCTTCCATATATGACCATCTGAATCTTCATCATAGTTGTAGTCTTCATCAGATGAATCATAATTCCAATCCATTTCTTCTCTTTCAATTTGTTCCTCCATGTTGACAATTAGATCAATTGGTACTAGACCTGTAGCATCCCTTCCAATCTCAGCTCTTGGATTCCCTCATCCGTTTCTTAAACTTCCTAGCATGTCTTCTAAGCTACACAACTTCGGAATCCTCCCCGTTGCCATCAGTATGTCCAATGTATTCAGTGTCACTTTCTGAATCTGAATTTTCTTTGCCATTCTCAACATGTGCAGCTATGACCATTTGATCATTGACATGGCCTGAAGCTTGAGGTTTAGAAGCAGAGGCAGATGCACCTTGAGTTGGATTCAAAACCTGAGAAAAAACTCCTTCAATCACTGTCATTTCATGATCAACATCTACTTGTCTTGCACTGCCTATTGTCTGCTTCATGGGGCTGCAAATTCTCTGTGTGATCACACCACTTTCATCAGTAATGAGAACATCAGTGTCAGATTCTACATGTTCAACAACAGTTATCACTACATCTGGTTCGTCATCACTCCGTTCCATTATTTCATCCTCAAAGTCACTCCCACTTCTGCTATCATTGCTATCTTCCTCTCCATGATACTCCACATACACATCAGCAACTCCTCCAACACAAATATAGTCAGCCATCTCCACACACCCAATGTCATCATGAAGGAAAACCAAGCCACTGATAAGCTCTTTCCTAGGAAGCAGAAAGTATAACTTCATAGATTCCTTCAATTGAATATGGTCTCGTAGATGACCTTTCACTTCCTGCAGAGACAAATTACCCCTCTCAATCTTTGACATGCCTTCTTCTCCCCCAATATAGTCCAAATTTGGACCAATGTGGATGAACTGCCCTCCAATATGAAATTGATCGTTCAAAATCTCACTTGGGTCCATGATTTCACTGAAATAAACATACCCACAAAATCTCACTTGCGAACAAAATAAAGCATATGAACCTATTTCCCTGCACAAAAATGCAAGCTTTCAGGTCACCCAATTCCCCCAAAATCGTCCCCAAATTTGCCGATCTAAAACCTAACCCTAATGCCGCAACTACTCTGAACTATAAAGAACAGAGGAGGAGGTCATCCGGGGTATTACCTTCTTCTTGGACGCGCCGTCAAGTCGTCACTATCGTCGCAGCAGTGGCGATCAACCGTCGGTCGCCATTGTCGTCGCAAGAGAAGGAGGAAGGCAGGGGACACTAAGGCAACAAAGTGAAATGACGGGCCGTAGTGGGCCGACCCACTTTTATCACCGCAGGAGCACGCCAGACGACCCATCCCGGCCACCCCTTTGCCACGTCGGCAATTCTCGTTTGGCAAACGACACTAAGGTTTGATTTAGACCGGGATTCATTAATTTATGGTGAGAACAATAGGGATTTCGACTTCAGGGTTTGATTCGCCAAACACCTACCAATTCAAGGTTTAAAATGGACTTTTTCCTAGCATTTGTAACATATATGTAGAGTCTGTATGGTAGACGTGAATGCTTGTTCGGTCTTGCGAAACCAGTGCGGCAATAATGGGGTGGTGTGAGCCCATTTAGGTACTGGCACGTTGGCCTACTCGGCTCCGCAGGGAGAGCGAGAGAAGAGACAAATACACTGGCGGTCAGTGTATTTCAAGCAAAAAGCGTAATACGATCACAGGACTTCAGAATACGCTCATTACGGTCAATATATACGTTTTACGGTGATTATACGGTCACTTGCTCACCGTTCAGCATCAGATTGCACTCTGTTAACCGGCCAAATAGTCTGTGTGGCACTATGTTGACTGGTTAAATTGACCATGTTCCTTGTGGGTCCCACCTGTCAGTTCATAGAGGAAAAAGTAAGATAAACACAAATTTACGCAGGCGCGGGTGCGACAAGACTCCAACCCGTGCGCGGGAACCACCTGGTTGTGTATGTGTCTGTCAGAGCCTGATGTGTGCGCATGCAGGTGTAGTTTGAGCACTTGAGCGTGAGCGTGTGTGTTGGTCGTGTGGTGTGTGCATGCATGCGTACATGTGAGTGTTGCATGCGTGCGTGTGTGTGAGCATGTGTGCGTGTGAGTGTTGCTTGGCTGCGTGTGGACATGTGTGTGATGCATGCATGCAGTTTGTGTGCATGCGTGCATGTATGTATAATCACCACACTAGCTCCTGTGTATGGTGAGGCCATACAATGACATCATGCCAGGCGTCATGTTTTTCAAGCATGTTTTTCATTTTTCTATTGTTGAAAAACCAATAAATGACACGTTTGTGGTTGACTCTTGCCACACATAACCTTGAAATCTATGCCCATTCCTTGTAAAAGGCAAGCAAAATTACTAAATACCACAATCATGGTTTTCTAGATTGCTTTTGTGTAGTTTTTCATGCACCGATTGTCTGAATTTGAATTATGTGCATTAATGCCTAGAAAATGAACATAATGGACTAAATATAGTAAGTGAGCCTGGAAAAGTGCCAAATTTGAACACAAGGGGGTATATTGATCATAGAAAAAACTGAAGGACAAACAAGAAAGGAAATTTGTATTCCCCTTCAATGTAGGTGATTTTCCACTCGTAACCACGAAACTTTCTTGGTGATGGTTCGATTTATGAAGAGCGTGCATGACAACACAAGCCAAACCTTCTCAAATTTTACCACAGCATGGTGAGGCCATACAATGACACCATGCCAGGCGTCATATTTTTCAAGCATGTTTTTCATTTTTCAATAGTTGAAAAACCAATAAATGACACGTTTGTGGTTGACTCCTGCCACACATATCCTTAAAATATCTACCCATTCCTTGTAAAATGCATGAAAAAAAATACTAAATACCGCTAGCATTATTGTCCAAACCATTTCTGTGCACTTTCTCATGCTCCAATTGTCTGAATTTGAATTATGTGCATTAATGCCTATAAAATGCACATAATGGACTAAATATAATAAATGAGCCCGGAAAAGCGCCAAATTTGAACACGGGGCATTGGAGGGCGTATGTTGATCATAGAAAAAACTGAAGGACAAACGAGGAAGGAAATTTGGATTCCCCTTCGATCTTGGTGATTTCCCTCTCGAAACCATGAAATTTCCTCAGTGATGGTTTGATTTATGAAGAGCATGCATGACGACATAAGCCAAACCTTCTCAAATTTTTACCAGAGCATTGTGAGGCCATACCATGGAACCATGCCAGGCGTCATGTTTTTCATTTTTACAACAATATAACAAACCGCGCACACACAAAAGAGCTACTATGCGCCTGATGCTAATGCAACACACACAGATGCCATCGTCCATCAGCGTGTCAATCCTGGGCTCAGGAGGAGAGGAGGCTGCCAAGTCGATGATCTACACACCTTGATCGATCAAGGCTAGGGCAGCCTCGACATAAATGATCACCGGTACTTCCTCGGGCGCAGCACTCACCAGGGGTACCGCGACCGCCAGGCTGCCCTAACGATGTCCATCGAGACGATGTTGGCTCTCGCCAGGGTTGCCATCACACACCCCAGGCATGCCCCGGCGACGTCTAGCATTGCGCCCTCCTCCGTCTGGGATATAACCATGCGACTCGTGTGGTGGCCACCACTGTCGCAGTTGTCCTTGCATCGTCGTGGTTGCTGCTCCACAGCTCTCACTGTTCGCCTTACACTGCGCCGAGCCAAAAGTATTGCCCGCTAGTGATCCCTGTCCGCTTTCACGACGGCCATGGCTAACTATAAGTGCATCTAGTGCCCCTTAGTGATTTCCCTGTATTGAAGACTTATAGGTTAAGGGACTAATATGTTTGTGAGTGTACACAGGCTCTATAAATCGATGAGGAGTTTGATATTTACGATGAAAGTCGACCCCTAAAAATGTATGTCTTCAGTTGAAGACTTTGGGTCTCTTGGAGATTTTGAAAGTGAAGAAATTGGTGTGACCTTTAAGACTTGGATATTTATGCGAGGATTATGAAGCGTGAAGACTTTTGTTTTTGTAGTTTCATTTTCTCTTTCTTGAGTCTTAGGAAACACCGTACTGTTAAAGGGGGTCGAGGTAATACTAAGGAAAGTGATTTTCCAAGTGATGCTCATCTCAAAATCCTACACCTACCCAATCCTTTCGAGTGAAGCCATTGGAAATCTCATATCAATTCAGTCAATTTCTTCAGCGACAGAGACGAAGATCTTCTGGTCTCTGAGGAATTTGTTCTGACTGAGGAGTTAGGAATTCGCCAGTGCGAATTGCCTACACAGTGAGGAACATGATAGCCCCGAGGAATTTGATACCTCAAATATCTGACCGTTGTTGCGCTATGCGCCAGCTATCCCAAAATATCTACCCACATAACGGTCATATCATTGAAGGGCATTTATGTCTTATCATGTCGGGCTACTCCCTAGGCTATAAATAGCCGCCCCCTACAACCACTAGCTGGTTGGCTGCTCCGAGTGAAACTGACACTTGTCATTGAGAGCATCCCATCCTCCGAGGACTTTGAGCAAAAATCATCAAGTGAGGAAAAACCCAAAACCCAAACACCTACAACCCAAAGTGATTGAGCATCACTGAAGAGATTGTTCATGTGTGGAACCGATGCTTGTTACCTTTGAGGACTGTGTATCCTCCAGACGGTTAGGCATCATGATCTGAGCATCCAAGAGGAATTATCACCGAGTGACCAAGTCTGTGAAGGTTTGGAAGTCACCTGAAGACTTACCACGAGTATTTGGGAGAGGTATGTGTGACTTTAGCTCAAGGAGAATACGGTGAGGACTGTGTGTCCTTGGGTTTAAATACCCAGCCGCTCCAACCAGACGTACAACTGTCAAAGCAGTTGGAACTTGTCTACCAAATCATTCTCTTCACCAAGCCAACTGGTTCTATTTCCTCAACCCTTTCATTTCCTCATTCATGTGTTGATGAACCTGATCATTACTATTTGAAGAATTTGACTGAAGACTTTCTCTATTTCCTCAATCCTAATTCTTCAGTCACATAGTATTCAGCCTGCTTATCCCGTTTTCATGCTATCTGTACTATGTGCTTGTTTTCATTTCATCATGATGACTATGTTGTTGCTCTGTTATGCTTATACCTGAGTACTTATTCTGCTGCTAGTGTGTCGTTACTTGGGAATTTCTTCACCTAGAAATTCCTTAGTGACGAATTTGTAAAAATTGCGTATTCACCCCCCTCTAGTCGATATAACGCACTTTCACTAACCTGGTGGCTTCCTCGTGCCATGTTTCCTGCTTTCTCTGGCCGTTGTCGAGAGACGCAGCAGCATGGCCGTTGATCGTTGTCACCCAATTCCATCCTGTCATCGGTTGTTGGGGGTATGCCGGTATGTGTGGGTAACTAGCTAGCAAGGAGATCATTACTTAGTCGCCGCCGACAACCATTGTTGTGGTTATTTATAGCTAGCAGTTGGCTAAGGGATTGGGGTTTTTACAATTTACCCCTATGGTTGGTCCTTGCGTGTGAAGTCTTCGCTGGAGCAAGGGAAGACTAAGTGGAGCACACAATTCCCAGCAGACAGTCGTATGTGGTGTCACGTGCTATCACAGACGTGTTAACATAAGGACACATATGTGTAACTTACAAATCATCACACACGAGTACTCGCACCATGCATCGTGTGCGATTCTCCTAGCCATCGCAACAACTCGTTTGCATTTTCAAAGTTTTTCTACACACATAATCGCACACAAAACAACTGCAACAACTGTCTGCAAGGGTTAGGGACACAATAAATATGCTCTGTTTGCTCTCTATCGTTTCTGTCCTTGCCTCCCAAAATACTCCACATCACACATGTCCTCAGAAACTCAAACCACCCTCTCAATCGCGGAAGATACGGGGGAGATGCAGCTCATACGCACGCTGAAGCCCGCGATGCTGGTGGCAGTACGCGCTAATGTGGGTGCGGCGGCCTTGGCGGCAAGCGCAAAAGAGTTGGCGGTTGTAGTAGGTCTTTTGGGTGCACTCATGGTTCTGTACACAGAACACGCGGTTGAGGCCACGGCCTGGGCGACACGCGATGATGAGGCCGTCGTTGCCTTGGCGGCAGGCGCGGATTTCACTGTGGTAAGGGCGCAGCCTCCTTAGGGTTTGCTAGAGCTCTAGCAACACGCATAGCTGATGCCTTTGTTGTTTACGACCGCTTGGAACATGTCAGTCAAGGCTGCGTTGCACGCGCGCGTTTGGCCATGGAAGGGATTTTCCCTAAGCCCCGAGCTACTATGGTCGAGCAGGAGAAGAAGAATGGTCGGGCCTACGAAATGTTCAAGGACAAGGTCGTCGCCCACCCGAAACTCAATCCTTCCTTCTGAGAGAGGATTTTGCATCAGTGCAAAGAATATTTCAACATCGTCGCACCAACAGGCCAAACCCGCAACAATGCCGACGAGTAGCTATTTATGTGTTGTTTTTTCCGAACCTTGTTGATATCTAATGCCGCTATTATGTTGTTTGGTTGATTATGCATGAGTACAAACGATAATTTGTGCAACCATTTTATAAATCAAGTGCTTATTAGCACGAATCGTATGTGTTATTGTCAGTCTATGTTACTACACAATTCTAACTGCCTGTTTGTAGGGTATCACACACACCTTATTACGCCGAATCATTTGTGTAATTTTTTAGCATCGCAAACAGTTCATCGGAGTGACCTATTTGCCTGGTATCACACACATATGGTTACTTCCATCTTATTTTTTATCATCGTAAATAGTTCTTATGATTTGCTTGTTTGATGCATACCAGACACATCTTGTCATGTTGAACCATTTCTGTTGTTTTGGCTCATCACAAACAGTTCATCCGGGTGAACTATATGCCGTCTATCTCAAACACCTTGATTTGCCCGACCGTTTCTGTTGTGTTCGCTAATTGAAAATAGTTCATCCGAGTGAAATATATGTCATATATCGCACACACACCTTGATCTGGCTCATTCCAAACAGTTTGTATGGCTCAATTGTATGTCACCTATCACACACGCAACTGTAATCTAAATCGTGCTTGATTTCTCCGTCAACGCACATAGTTCATCTTATTAGTGACTATTTTGTTACGATATTGTTTGCGATTCATGCATCACATACAGTATCGTCGAATGGTCTCTGATTCCTATGTCACGTTATCAGCATCCTATAGTAGTGAGATCTATGAAACTGAAATCACGCCTCAATAAAGGATCAAGCAAGAGGAATAGACAATCTTTGAAGATCATAACGACTAGGATGGCACTTACAAAGTGGTGGAGGTCGGCTCTCGAGCCATGAGCTCCTCGGCGATAGCCTGACCTACGTCCGGCCCAGGATTTCTCCTCGGCTGACCCCTCTCCTAAGTTGGGACATTTTTTAGATGCTTCAAGCGGCTGCCCTTATTGGAGGGGATAAAGGTGCCCACATCCGGAGTAGTCACGGTGATGGTTCTCTTCCTTATATAAGGAAAGGGCACGGTGGCGTTGTCAGTGGAAGTGGACAAGGTCCCCATCCGGTCGACGACGATGGCTACCTCGATGCCTTCAACACTCTGCTGGTGGAGGACCCCATCCTTGAAGATAGGGGAAATTTGAGGGTCCTCAATAAAACTAGGGTCATCGTCACGCAAATGACTCTTCGGTTGTGAAGCTAGAGACTGCACTGTGTCAACCCATTGTCTCCAACCCTGTTCGGATATGTCAAACAACTGATCAGAAAGATAAAAACCCTGCTCAGATAAACTGAAGCGTTGGGAAAACAGATTTACCGCCTTCATAGGCTTGTGATAAGAAAATTCATTAAGTGTCGGCTATTCGATTAGATCATCTTTCTCTACCTTGAAAATTGCCTCCATGCGCAAATGCCCGAGATTGATGATGCCCCGTATCGCACACACGACTCTGATCTGAATCGTGCTTGATGTGTCCGTCATCGCACATAGTTCGTCTTATTTGTGACTATTTTATTACGACACCGTTTGCGATTCATGCATCGCACAGAGTATCGTCGAAGGGTCTCTGACTCATGTGTCATGTTAGCAACATCTTATAGTAGTGAGATCTACGAAATTGAAACCACGTCTCAATAAAGGATCAAGCAAGAGGAAGAGACAATATTTGAAGATCGTAACAACTAGGATGGCACTTACAGAGTGGTGAAGGTCGGCTCTTGAGCCGTGGCCTCCTCGGCGATAGCCTGACCTATGGTCGGCTGTAACATCCCAAAACTCTAAATTTTGGAATATTAATTATTTAAATATGGTTAATTAAAAACTTGCTTTTGTTGCTTGCTGTTAGTTAATTTTGACTATGTCTTGAAACTTTTGGAGTTTAAATGAATAATAAACGAGAGGGAATAAAATGACTTTCCCGAATATTCCTTTCGATCTTATTTTGAACTTTGAGAATATACAAATTAGTTCACCTTGGATATGAGAGAGGATGACATGACTTCCTCAAAGAATAATATTGGGGATTAATTGAATATTCTCCCATTTTGGATTTTGAATATTAGAAACAATTCTAACTCAAAAAAAATTATGAGAGAAGGAAATATGACTCCTTGAACGTTAAGAAGAGTTGGATATGTTTCAAATGTTATTTGAATTTTTCTTCGGAGTTCAACAATATTGAATGGGACGTTTTACTCTGTCAAAGTAGAGTTTACCAAAATATTATATGTATATTATATAAATAATTTGGACAGCAAAAATGTTCACTAGGATCTATATAACTAAATTGCTTTCTGCGGATGTTTTGTTTTTTTTTCAGGAAATTATTTGGTCCATTTTGGAGCCAAAGCCATTTCTGTAATTTCATAAATATAAGAAAACCTATTCCTATAACCTATTCTAACCCAACAGCTGGCCCGCCCATTTCCTATCTAACGCCCACGCGCGCGAGCAAGCATACATCAGCAGCCGACAGCCACGTCAGCGCCGCATCAACCGGTGCAGGCCCACGCGCCAGCCTCTCTCTCCCTCCCCTGTGTCTCTGACTCACGGGACCCACCTGAGTCTCCTTCTTCCTCACGATTTCTGCAAATCCTACCAAGCCGAATCCCGATCGAATCTGTTCAAGAATTCGATCTACTCACCCCGCACGCACGCAGTCGGGCCTTCGTGAGCACCCCGTCCCCTACACTTTTGTTTTTTTTTTCTCCCCATCACATCGTCCTCCCGTGCCTTAGGACGACGCCATGAACTCGCCGGAGTTCGCGTCGCCAAAGCAACCTCCGCCGGCCGTTTCCGTCACCTACAGAGGTCCCCGACAGTCCCCTACTGCTCCTTCTTTTCCCTCCCTCTGCTCCGTGTCCGCCTGACCCCCTTTCTCCTTGAGCAGAGAACCAGATCGAGCTCCTCGACCTCGCCCCGAAGCTCGCCGACGACCACCCATCTTAGCCAGTTGCTATCGTCGCTGCAGGCCACCCCCTTCGCCGTGTGCACCACTATCACCACCCCCGCCGAACGCCGCACCCGCACGCCATCTCAGCGTCACCGGAGGATCACCGGAGAAGCCCCACCGCCCGCGTCCGAGACCGCCGCTGTTTCTCTCAGCTCAGGGTGAGCACGCGTGCGCAAACCCCCTCCGGCCAATCCAAGCGGGACACGTGGCGGAGTGCTGCAGCATCAGCTCAATTCGCTGCCATGGCAGCAATTTTAACAGGTCAAAAACGCTGCCACGGCAGAGTATTTGGACAGATTCAATGCAAATTTTATTTTTGCTATATCTCGTGATCCGTTTATCAAAATGCACTGATTCTTTTTCATACATGTTGGTGTTGATCATTACCATCCATTAGCACCATAATTTCCAACTTTTGAACTTTTCAAATTTGAGCAATTCAAATTTGAATCTGAACCTTCATTTGATCATATCTTACAAACCGTATATCCAATTTAATTGATTCCTTTGGCCCATGAAACACTTGTACCAAATACTTGTTGATCACATCCAGTAAATGCAAAATTCAGATATTCTTTGTCCTGTTTTTAATTTAAATTCAATTCAAACTTCATCTCACTATAATTTGGGTTGTAGTGTTCCTTTTCGAGTCAATTCTTTTACAAATGAACTCTTATGTCATATTCAATATGCCATAGCATCCGAACCCAATAAATCCTTCGATGTGGATTGTTCGGCGCGGGACCTGGCCGGACTGCAAAAAAGGCGTAACTCGAGGCGTTAAAATGCTATATGCTAGTGAGTGTGGATATAAGAACGTGTCCAGATTTTATACACTTACGATTTCACCAGGGGCTGGACCCTGGGATCCCACACCGGGCTGCTGCTGGTGGCGGTGGCGGATTCCTTCGGAAAGGGAGTTTTTCCCTTCTTAGGTGACTCAGCCTCCAAGTGTGTGGAGGCCGTCCTTTTCTTTCTTCCCCCCGCTGGGGGGATCGGCTTTCTTCCTCGTCCTCGTCCTCTTTGGAGGAAGAGCGGGCCTCGGAGTCTTCGGATACCGTGTCCGAAGCTCCTTGGCGACGACGGCCGCCCCTGGTCTCTTTGACCTCTTTCTCGGGGTTTTTTCTTCGGCGCCTTGTAAGGCGTCGGGACCAGCATCTTCGTCAGAAGTGGGCCGGCTGGTTCTTCTGGCAGCGGGGCCGGGCAGTAGATCCGTCTTGCCTTCTTCGTCCAGCCCTAGGAGAGTTGTGGAAAAATACATTAAGTGTTTCCCTTGGATTATGTAGATAAAGCATATGACTTGCCAACATACGAAGACTTACCGAACACGCGGGTCGGGACAGTTGGTACCCGCGGTCCTCGGCTGAATCCGGCCACGATTTGCCGGACTTAAAGAGCACATTCCAGATGTCTTTGTGCGATGAGTCGAAGAACCCTAGTAGGGTCTGGTGCTTGGCCGGGTCGAATTCCCATAAATTGCAAGCCCTGTGTTGGCAAGGGAGAATCCGGCGAACTAACATCACCTGGACTACGTTGACAAGTTTGATATTCTTGTCTTCCATACCCTTGACGCGCGTTTGGAGCGCCGACAACTCATCAGGCGAAGACCAGTTCAGGCCCTTCTTGGGCCAGGACGTAAGCCGCAATGGAGCTCCGGATCGGAATTCGGGAGCTGCAACCCATTTTGTGTCGCGTGGCTCAGTGACATAGAACCACTGTTGTTGCCTCCCTTTGACAGAATCATTGAAGGTACATGATGGCCATGTGACATTGGGCATCTTGCTTACCATCGCTCCTCCGCACTCAGCATGCTCGCCGCTCACCACCTTAGGCTTCACATTGAAAATCTTCAGCCATAAGCCGAAGTGTGGAGAGATGCGGAGAAAGGCCTCACACACGACGATGAATGTCGAGATGTTGAAGAAGGAATTGGGGGATAGATCATGAAAATCGATCCCATAGTAATACATAATGCCGCGAACGAATGGGTGGAGGGGAAACCCTAACCCGCGGACAAAGTGAGGGAGGAATACAACCCTCTCCTGGGGTTCCGGAGTAGGGACGATCCGTCCCGCCGTCGGGAGGCGGTGGCTGATCTTCTTGGCCAGATACCCGGCCTCCAGAAGTTTCTTGATATCCTTCTCCCGGACGGTAGAGTCCATCCACTTGCCTCCTGCTCCAGATCTGAACATTTTCGGAGGGCCTTTATGGGCGGAGAAGGCGAATGCTTGGGCGCTGGAGTTCGAGCGAGATAGAATAGGCGAAAGAAGAGGAAGGCATGGGTGAAAAAGGGGAATCCTTATCTCCTTATAAAGGTCACAGGAGTCGTGCACCTCCCCACTTGCCCTAGAAACTCGCTTATTCCCCAAGAGCCGTGCTAATGGCGCGGTTGGGTTACCCACACCCGTATTGATTAGAATCCCTTGATAAGGAGACACGATCTCTGCTTCGACGAGACGTGCCAATAAAACCGCCTCGCAAGATGTGCAGTAGCAGGTTGATAAAAACAGTTCGAATAATGACTGAGTCACGGCGTGATGTCACGCTATGAAAAAGTTGTCAGCAGATTAGACTTGTGGAATATTGTGCTCTCTACGGTGGTATGTGGAATTTGTTTTGCAGAGCCGGACACAATTCTTGTGTTCAAGATCTTCTTTGGAGTATTCGGAGAAGGAACCTGCCATACAATGCCGAAGACAATTTGCGCGCCAGACCCATCGTCATTGAAGCCTGGTTCAGGGGCTGCTGAGGGAGTCCGGGATTAGGGGGTCCTTGGACGGCCGGACTATATGCTTATGCCAGACTGTTAGACTATGAAGATACAAGATTGAAGACTTCGTCCCAAGTCCGGGTGGGACTCTCCTTTTTGTGGAAGGCAAGCTTGGCAAATCGGATATGTAGATTCCCTTCTCTGTAACCGACTCTGTGTAACCCTAGCCCCCTCCAATGTCTATATAAACCGGAGGGTTTAGTCCATAGGACAACAACAATCATAATCATAGGCTAGCTTCTAGGGTTTAGCCTCTACGATCTCGTGGTAGATCAACTCTTGTAATACTCATATCAACAAGATCAATCAAGCAGGAAGTAGGGTATTACCTCCATAGAGAGGGCCCGAACCTGGGTAAACATCATGTCCCCCGCCTCCTGTTACCATTAGCCTTAGACGCACAGTTCGGGACCCCCTACCCGAGATTCATTGGTTTTGACACCGACAGGGAGGTCGTTTGGTCTTGTCGTTCTTCTTCTTGTTCTTGGAATTGGGAGCAAACCCAACTCCCTCTTTGGCCACAACTTCCTTTTGATTGCTCAAAAGGTCATTGAGGATCTTCTCATCTTGTATGCACGTCATAGGGCCTCTCTCAAGTTGTTCTTTCAACTTGGCATTCTCCTCCACAAGATGAACATGCTCACAACATGGGTTAGTAGCATTTGCATTATCAATTAATACCATATGAGGAAAGGTATCTTTCTCCTTGGTTAGCTTCACTTGGAGTTGATCATGAGACTCCTTGAGGCTAGCATGAGCACCCTTCAAGATCTTGTGAGCTTTGTTGAGTATATCAAACTCCTCCTTGAGTCTAGCATGGTCAACCCCAAGTTTAGCCTTCTCGGAGTTTAGCACACGAGATACAACAAGAGCACGATCAAGATCTTTCTTTAATTTAGCATGCTCATCGTTGTGTGACTCCTCAAGAGCCAAACGATGCACATGCTCTTCCTCAAGAGCATTAGAGAGATCCGATATCTGATCGGCATAGTCACGACTATGACCTTCCATCTTAGA
Organism: Triticum aestivum; assembly: GCF_018294505.1. Lineage (NCBI taxonomy): Eukaryota > Viridiplantae > Streptophyta > Magnoliopsida > Poales > Poaceae > Triticum > Triticum aestivum. Next base: position 595,992,263 of record NC_057798.1, on the reverse strand, counting down.
GATGGTTTCTTCATGAGCCTCGATCATGTCATTGGCTTCACCAAGTTGTTCCAAGAGAGTAACGAAGTGCTTCTTGGATTTGCCCTTGAGCTTACTCATAAAAGACTCAAATTCATTTACTTCCTCATTAGACCCTCACTTTCATCAATGCAATCCATCAAGGAGGGATTAGTAATGATGGTGGTTTTGATGTTGGGGTTTACCTTGTTGGTGGCTTTAGCCATGAGGCACTTAGCGGTGATGTTCTCATTGGGTGAGTCGAAGAGAGACACACATGGAGTTGTGGGAATGGCAATGGAGGCCATGGCCATGGCTTCACTATCTTCATCATCATCATCATCCTCATGGTATTCTTCTTGAACCACCAACCGTCTAGTTGGAGTCTTCTTGGTGAAGTTGTTCTTGTTGGGGAAGAACTTTGTCGGCGTTCTGGGAACGGGGGTCCCCAGACTTGCCTGCCTGCGGCCTGCGGCATGGCTCAAGTGGGGGCCTAGTGCATCCCAGCTTCATCAGCTCAAGCTCAAGACCCTCGCGAGGGGCCAAAGCCTCGTGGGGCGGACGTCAGGAAGCTTCCTCTGGAGCGGCCTCATCTGGCAGGCTCGCGAGGAGGCGGAGAGATCAAGGTAGGGCACCTCGTGAGGAGCCCGTGACGCAAGCCATGACGATCGAGACCAGGCGGGCGCCAGGCGGGCGCAGGCCTGCGCAGTGTCCTTATTTCCCCTTCGGTGCAAAGGGGGCAAGCACAGGCCAAGGCATCAGGCAAAGGTTACCGTTTTGGTGCAACAAGACCAAGACCAGCAGGACGGCAGGATGGAGGTCATCGTGGAGCCTAGGACAACATCATCGTCAGAGCCTTTGGCAGCCAAACACCAACTTTAGTTAGGATAAGTGTACTAGATGTTCCCCTTCAAAATGACCAATTGTTGGCGCCCTTCCCGCTCATTATTTGGGAAGAGGCCCAGGGCCTCTCTCTATAAATAGGGCTAGCCACCACAGTCGGACGGATGGATCAGGGTGAGAGAGAGAGAAGCGATTGAACTCACCCAAGCATTTCATCACACCAGCTCAAGAACAGCCCCTCACGAGGCTGTTCTCCCTTTGTATTGTTCATCATCAGCCCCTGAGGCAATCCACCACACCACACACTGGAGTAGGGTATTACACCACAATGGTGGCCTGAACCAGTATAAACCTCATGTCCCTTGTGTGTTCTTCTTACTAGCCTAGATTCCTTGCGAGCCATCGAGATGCGAGTTGGTAGGGGAAAGATCTTCGTGCGCACCCCAGAGTTCGAACCTCAAGGGTCTGCCGGAACCCGAAATCCGACATTTGGCGAGCCAGGTAGGGGTGCGCCAGAATCCTTCTTCCGTCGCATCGCGTTCCTTCGCCTCGCCGTTCTGATGTCAAGCGACCCGACTGCCAGCGCCGGCTGCTGGGCGGCGTGGCCCGCCCACACCATGCCGCCGACCCAGGGCGCTGCGGGGCGCGGGCGGCGCAGCCAAACACCGCCTGCCCTCACATCGCGGCAGGTGTGGTCAGTAGCAAGAGCCTCAAGCCACGCCGCGGCCACAGTGCTGCACACCCGACGGGAGCAGGCAAACTCCAGGGCCGCGCTCACGGTGGCCCGAGAGCTGCTACAGTGCCGGGTGCTGGAGGGCGGCCGCGACGTGTTGTTGGAGCAAGTAGCCGAGCTCCTGGACGCCGCCGCCTCGGGAGCACCTCCTTTCTGCGTCCAGCTGCCACCCCGGATCCAGGGCGGGCCATATGGCGGCCCCATACATGCCCACGCAACTCCGAGCGGACTCCAGGGCCTACTCAATGCCAACCCGGCCGTTAGCACCGGGCGACAAGTCGCGCCGGCCCCATCTCCGACCGGCGAAGGAGTGCACGCCGCGGCCTTCGGCCTCGGCGGACCACCACGCCACCACCCCCAAGATAATGCTCCAGGCCGGACTGCGTGGCATATGGGGCACTACGGCGAGACCCACAGGGCGGTGGGCCCAGAAGCTTATGTCGCCCACACGGTGGATCAAGAGTGCGCACTGGAAGAACACCATGGCTCGTTCCTCGGGCCAGGCTGGGGCGAGGAGGTGCCAGAAGCTGAGCTCTTTCAGGAACCCCAAGAGAGCCTCAACAACCGCACCGGCGGCAACAACTGTCGGGTACCACTAATTCCTCAGGAGCTAGCTTATGCTAACCATGGGTCGCAGGAGGTACAGGTCGCTGCAGCAGATGGCTGCCCCAATGCGGCAGCCTCCTACCCCTTAGGAGGAGGGCGCCGGGGGCTGCAGGAGAGGGGCCAAGATCCAGGTTCGCCCCCGCGGCGCTCGGAGCAAGGCATTCTCAGGAGGTAGGCCCTCTGCCGGGGAGGTGCCCCAGGGCCTGCCCCAAGCAGAGGACCCGTGGTCATCACGGGAACCGCTGGCAACCGCTCTACCCCATTGGCGTCGTCCTTGGTCTCCGGCCGCCGTCAATGGCGGTAGAGTGTGGTGCAAAACGGGCCCCTCGTCTGGCGATATGAAGCAAGGCCGGTACCTATGAAGAAGGCCCAGTGCCTGTGAAGCTCGCCGCCCGTGACACTCTCACGTAATAATGAGTGGGGCTGTACACGCCCCGGAGTCTCCGGAGAGCCGCCCTCGGGCCTCAGGGGCTCCCGCCCACGCCCAGTGGCAGCACTTAGCTCCGCGCTGGTGAGAAGACATTGAAGACTAGACTAGGTGCCGGACGCGGATTTTTGCTTTTCGCTTTTTCCTCTGTTGACAAGGTTCTTCGATTTGAATTTAAGTTGGATTTGAGCTTGAGACTTGTGTGTGTTTGGGGAAGGGGTGTTTAGTCTCGTTCGAGCAATCTCTCGTGTTCTGGTTTCGGCTTTGGGTCCGAAGTTAGCGTCAGTTGCCCCCCCCCCTCGCGAGCCCCTCGCAAGCCGGGCCGGGCCAAGCACGTCTACAATCTGGACCGCTATCGTCGCACCCTCTCCGGAGGTTCTCATCGCAGGATCAATGGGTTACCCAGAAGACACCCGAGATGCTGCGGCCCCCACAGGCCCGCTCGGGACTCGTCGGGGTCAAAAGGTAAACAAGTCAGCTGACCCATCACCGGGCCAATGGCTAAGCTCACACGCAACGTTATGCTTACCAAGGTACTGATCGCAAACCTTTACATGAGGGGCTTCCCCTCCCAAAATGCTCTTACAATCTTCAGGGCCGAGCCCGAACCTTCTTCATGCAGGGTAAACAGTGGTGACATACAATCAGTCGGACATCTCACTCACCGCGTCTTCTGGGGCGCCCCCGGAGGCGTCGCTGGCATCACTGACATCATCACCACCGCCGCCAACACCTCGTCAGTGCCAGGCTCGTCCACAACGCCGCCTTCATTGGCGGCCATGATCACGCTGTCATCATCAGATGCGAAGGCCCTGAAGAGGGCGTCCACGTTGTCCTCCACCCATTGCGCAAGGTCGCCCCGGATGGCTATGGGCACAGGTGCGATGGCGGCATCGAAATCGAAGTGGGCGTCCCTGTCCTGCAGATAGCTAAAGACACGGGAGAAGGCACGCCCGAGCAAGGCTCGGCTCCTCTCCTCGACAAGCCAACGAGACCTCTCAGAGCGGTTCTCTAGAAGCATCACCACGTCGGTGAAAAACTGGAGGTTGCCGGCGTAGTTGGTCTCATGCGGCTCCTTGGCGGCAGCCTCGCAAATATTGCTCAAGACTGTGTTAGCCCTTTCCCTGAGCGTTCGGAGCATGGGGGCATGCCCGTGCTCCAGAAGGCGCCACTGACGGATCTCATCCTCATTCCGCCGTGCGATGACCTCGGCACCATCAACCCTCTGTTGGAGAAGAAGCAGCTCGGCGCGGGAAGAGGCCAGCTCCGCCTGCGCTGCGCCAAGGGCGGCTGCGGAGGAGTCGGCACCCCATGTCACTTCAGCCAGTTTGGCCCTGAGGGTCGCGGTCCCACCCTCAGCTTCGGCCCTAATCAGCTCCAACCTTGCTTCGTATTCGCGCTCGAGGGCCGAGCGAGCTGCCGCCACGCGGCGGTCGACCTCTTCCTGGGCTCGGGCTTCACGCGCGGCGACGTCATCCTCCGCCTGAGTCACCAGGCGCTCCCTCGTCTCCAACCGCTCAAGGTCAAGGTTGCGCTCGGCGGCCTCCAGCGTTAGTGCCTCCTCGCGCTTCAGGAGCTCCACCTGGTCGACGGAAGCCCCCTTCAGCGACACAAGGGCCGCTTGGCGCAGTTCCACTTGCTGCTCCAGAGAGTTGCTCCAGGCTTGGAGCTCCCATGCGTGCTCCTCCGCATCTTTGCGCCGTCGGTCTGCTTCCCGGGCCTCCTCGACAGCTTGGGAGCAGGCCTCCCGCGAGGCCGCCAGCGATGCTTCAGCCTTCGGGTTGTCAAGGTCACGCTGATGACGTGCGAGGGCGACAGCTACCTTCAGCTTGCGCCTCTCCTCAGTGAGGCGTAGGCCCTCGGCCTCAAGGCGCGCATCCTCGCCAGCAAGCTCCGCCCCGATCCGGCTCACCGCATCCGCCGCCCCCTGGAGGAACTCTTGACGAAGGGCACGACGTTCCCGAGTGTCATAGCCCTAGATTAATGCTTGTAGTTAGTGGCATTGCATCCATGCATCTTGTCCATTTTCTGAAAGTTGAACTGAGGAAATTTGAAAGCCTCAAAACATTTAAATAAAAGAAGGGCAAACCCCCTAAAATCTCATTCGTTGTTTCCAAAATGCTCTTCTTAAATGTTTGATATTTTTGGCAAGGGTTCTGGCCCAAACCAAAAATACTGCACATTTTTAAGGACTTAATTTTGGGACTTTGAATTTAAATCATTAGCTATTTGAATTTGAATTTTATTCATATAATTAGAATATAATTTCAAATACCCCTGAGATATTTTATAAGCTTTTGGAAAAGTCCATTTAGCAAAATAAAAATATTCAGAGGAGTTTTTGGCATTGTTTGAATTGTTTTGAATTCAAAACAGTTGCAAAAGATTAAATAAAAAAACAGAAAACAGAAAACAATAAAGAACATAAACTTACCGGTAAGTTACCTGGCTTACCTATGCGGCCCAGCACTGCAGCTGGCCGGCCTAGGAGCTGGCCCAGCCCACCACCGCTGCCAGTCACCACCAACCTCTCGCCAGAAGGACGAGAGGCGCGTGGCCGCCGCGCGCTGGCACGCGCCCGAGCCACCTCCTGCTTCCGCCGATGCTGGGGGCTGGCTGGAGACGCCACGCAACCCCCCCGACCCCCTCTGGTCTGTCCACTCCTCCTCTCCCCTCCTTTTTCTCTCTCGCACGCAGCCACCGAACGCCATCGCCGCCGTCCTCGCTGCCACCGCGGCCAACGGCCACCCCACGCCTCACCTACGCGCCAAGAAGCTCCGCCTCGCCCCCCCCCTCTTCCTCCTCGACGAGCCACGCATCTCCGGAAGCAGTGGAGCCTCGCCATCGAGCTCGACCCCGCCGCCTCTGCACCGAGCTCGCCGGCGACCGTACACCGTCCCCGACGCCTCCCCGAGCCATTTGAGCTTCTCTGCGTGACCGCTGTGAGCTTCCGCACCGAATACCCCTCTTCCCCGCCTCGATTTCTTGCTGTAGTCGTCGCCCCCTTGAAGACCGAACCGCGCCGCCGCACGAACTCGTAGCCGACGAGGCTCCGGTGACCAAATGGTCTCGTGCGTACCTCCATTGGGCTCGTGAGCTCTCGTAGACCCCGTAGGTGCAAACGGCTAGTCCTCCCGCAGGCCGTAGCACCAAAACCACGAGCACCCGAACTCCGGCCGCCGCCGATTTGGTCGCCGCCGTCGATCCCGAGCACCGCAGCTCCTACCACTGCCACCAATGATGCGCCTCACTCCCAGGAACCCATAGGTGCAACCCGCGCATCGAATGGTGCCCTGTAGAGCATTTCCGAGCCGCCCCACCATCTCTGTCGTCGCCGGCGGCTAAACGCCGGCGGGCTGAACGTGTTGACCGGTGAGGTTTGACCCTGTCTAACCAGAGGTTTGACCCCTCTCTGTCACTGACATGCGCGCCCCGCCCGGCTAACTAAGTTAGTTAGGGCTAATCCTATATAGGTTAGTTAGGTTAGTTACTGACCAGTGGGCCCAGGCCCTAATTAACCTAGGTTAGTGCTAACGTAACATTAACTAACCCTATTAGTTAGTTGCTACACTGACATGTGGGCCCCAGCCTTCAGGTTTGACCTGGGCTGGCGCCTTTGACCTGATGACGTCACCCCGACGTCATGTTGACGCAGTTAATTATTTTCTGGATTTATTCTTATACAGGAAATTCCAGAAAATATCCAAAACTTCTAAAATTCATAGAAATTCAACCGTAACTCCAAATGAAATAAATTATATATGAAAAATGATCAGAAAAATCCAATCTATCCATCTGTACCATTTTCATGCATGTTAGAACAACTTATGGCTGCTGTTTAGAACAAATCATATACTGACATTAAACCTTCACATATGGAGTTTGAATTTGAACCTAAGGTTCAAACCAAGTTCATTTAACCTGCTGCTAGTTGCATTAGCCCAACACAATCATTTTGCCATGTCATGATCATGCATCATATTGTGCATTGCATTGATTGTGTTTCCTTCCGTGTTACCGGAACTTGCCCCCTCTCGATAGACGTGGTTTCAACGATGTGATCAATGACACCGATGAAGAACTATACTATATTCAGAAGTGCCAGGCAAGCAAAACCCCATTGTTCATTCTGATACAATCCCACTCTCTCGCTCCTGCTCTATTTTACTGCATTAGGACAACAACAATTCAACTGTTACATGCTGCGGTAGTTGAACCCCTTTCCTCTGCATGACCTGTCATTGCCACAATAAATAGATGAAACCCACTAGCATGAGTAGGAGTTGTTTGAGCACTAATGTGCCTACTCATTCATGCTTGTTTGTCATGCTTGCTACTGCTTAGAGTTGAGTCAGGTCTGATTCATCGGGAATGAATTGGAAAGTGGTGAACATGTCCTACTGTGTGTGAGCTAAGTGTGTGAACACGATTTGGTAAAGGTTGCGGTGAGAGGCCATGTAGGAGTACATGGTGGGTTGTCTCATTGAAGCCATCCTCAGGAACTGAGTTATGTGTTTGTGATCCATGAACAGCTACTACCACGCATTGGAATGCTTAAGTGCCCCTCTCGACTTATTAATCAACTTGATCTATGTCTAGGAGTTGCAACTAGTTTCTGGTGTTTGTAGGTAGTGTTAGTAGTCTACCAAGTGGCACCCGGTACAGGTGGGCTTGGGACAGACTAGGCACAGTGGCCTGGTGTACCAAGTGGCACCCGGATGGTGGACTTGGGAAGCCTGCACACATCGTTTGGGGCCGTGATCGACACCCCGGCCGGATCTCCTTGCGGATGGAACCCGAATAGGCGATAAACCTGGACGAGAGACTTGTGTGGTTAGTTAGGTCGTGGCCGACTCCCTCGCCAGGCTTCCGCTTGAAGGTTGCCAAGATACACGGGGTGTACATGGCGGTAAGTGGCGAGAGCGTGTGTGAAGAAGTACACCCCTGCAGGGTTAATACGATCTATTCGAATAGCCGTGTCCGCGGAAAAGGACTTCTGGGTTTCCTGTACAGTTCATATACAGGTGAAAGTGGATACTCTAAAATGCGCAAGATAAGCGTGAGTGCTATGGATGGCGTTCTCGTAGGGAGACGGGAGCAGATCCATAATGGTGTATTGATATGGTGAATATGTGGACTCATGTGCGCCACCTCAAAGAGTTACTTGCAGTCGTAGTTTAGGATAGCCACCGAGTCAAAGCTGGCTTGCTGCAGTTAAACCCCACCATCCCCTTTGTTGATAATGATGCATATGTAGATAGATCTGATGTAAGTCTTGCTGGGTACATTTGTACTCACGTTGCTTAATTTATGTTTTTGCAGAGAGACTTCAGTCTCGCTAGTAGTTTCACGTGGACTTCGACATTTAGCTTGTTACCTCAGCTACGATCTTGTGCCCTCGGCAGGATCTGGTAGTTAGTCAGGCTTCTCAGCCTTTTTCATTTGTAGATATCTGTACTCAGACATGTTAAGCTTCCGCTTGTGCTTTGACTTGTATGCTCTGAAGTGTTGGGTCATGAGACCCATGTTTGTAATATCTCGCTCCTCTGAGCCTATTGAATAAAATCTTGAGTTGTAGAGTCATGTTGTGATGCCATGTTGTATTTTCACATGTCGAGCATATTGTGTGTATGTTATTGAAATGCCTGGTATGTGTGGGATCTGACTATCTGGATGTTTATCCTTAGTAGCCTCTCTTACCGGGAAATGTCTCCTAGTGTTTCCACTCAGCCATGGTAACTTGCTACTGCTCCGGAACACTTAGGCTGGCCGGCATGTGTCCTTCTTCATTCCTGTGTATGTCCCCTCGGGGAAATGTCACACGATGAATACCGGAGTCCTGTTAGCCCGCTACAGCCTGGTTCACCGGAGTCCTGCTAGCCCAGTACTACAGCCTGGATTCACTCGCTGATGACCGACACGTTCGATGCTGGGTCAGGGATGCCTGTCCCTGTAAGTTTGTGCCACTTTGGGTTTACGACTAGCCATGTCAGCCCGGGCTCCTTATCATATGGATGCTAGCGACACTATCATATACGTGTGCCAAAAGGCGCAAACGGTCCCGGGCAAAGGTAAGGCGACACCCGTGGGAATACCGTGCGTGAGGCCGCAAAGTGATATGAGGTGTTACATGCTAGATCGATGTGGCATTGAGTCGGTGTCCTGACAGCTTTGGTATCAGAGCTTGACTGCCTGTAGGATTACCAAGCCAAACTGGTCGAAGTTGAGTCTAGAAATGCTTTAGTTATATGTAAGGGAATTGATTTTGGGATGGAACGTAAGGCTCTTTTTACTCCTTATACCTTATGCATTCTGATCCGAGTCATGTTATCTTTCCTACGGGGTTAATGAACTAGGCTATCTTTTCTTTCTATCAGGATCACGTGTTACTAATCTATAGACTTGTAAGATTGATGGATTTAAGCCTCAGTTCAGCTCCTACTATCTTCTGTATGTTCATAGTTGATCTCAGAACCTTGATATTATGATGATCGAGTGGTTATCCCACCATTTTTGTAGCATGTCTCCAATCTTTTTGACCATTTACAGTCGTTATGCTGTCCGAGTCATCCCAGGTTTCTAAATAATCTGATGCATTTGCAATTCCTTCTTCCCGTTCCCGATGTCCTCTCTGGCCAGGTTAACCACACTAGACGGTGAGTTGAGGTACTCTATTGCCTCGACATTTATGTTGGAGTTATTATTATGACCCTAGGTGTCTCAGGGGATCATCTAGTAGTCTAGCCATGTTTTGTGATCCCAGTGTGATGACTCTGGCCATCATTCTCGAGAGCATCCCATGATGCCACTTAGTAGTAGGTATTCTATTCCTGGTTTTTCGAACCAAGATTCACCCTACCTACTTCATGTTGATAGTGTTGCTAGTTCCTTTAGGTTATTAGTAACCTTTGCATTAGTCCTCGAGGTCCGTGGTATTTCCGTCTTCCAAATACCATGAACTGCTTATGGCGGAAGTTCTTTGAATCAAAAGATCTCAACTAGAGTGCTCTTGACGAGTTCTCAATTCTATGTTGTGACTCTGCCAGTTCTACCTTTCTGCATGGGTTATCCGAAAGAAATATGTTGAATTCGTTCGACATGCTAGTCCATGCATCCACAACTCAGAAAATTGTATGTTCCATTGAGTTGTCCCTCCTTAGTTGTATTCTGACCTTTGTCTATCAGTTGATAGTCAAGAGTATGCGTGCATTCGTTCGTCGATGCCTATTACTCTTGTGGTCCGCGTCGAGCCATTCTATTCAGGATGACTAGGAGAAACAAACTCCAGAACCTCATCCATATCTAGGATTGGGTCAAAGCAATTGTATTCCGCAGATCAAAATGCCAATCCAGCTTCTGCTCTGCTCTACCTTGGAGTGTTACCCTCTTTATGTTGGGATTGTCATGAGAATTGCACCATCTCTTGTGAATTCTTGACGTAGTGATACTTCTCGCCATCATTACTCATTCCTCGGTTCTGTGTTGCTGCAGCCAGAATGCCGACAAGTGAACGGTGATGTGTGAAATCAATACTCCTAGCAACTCCGTTGCTTGGTAGTTAATGGACAATATTCTCATTCTTAGCGTGTTGGTTCTTGAATCATCATTCTAAGATAAATTGTGCTATCTCCTTATTTCCGGTGCACTCTTCGGTTAGTGAGTTAGGATTATTTCAATCCCTTGCTCATTTGATCATATCGTCTTGCCTGAAAAGCAAGATTGTTCTCGAGCTTAATAACATATCGGTGGTTCGTGATGATCCGAATATCTTCTCGGAAGTATTGCCAGGTTGTCACCTCCGCTATGTTGAGCTCGTGATCAATTTGGTTTCCAATAAACCACTCCTTCTCCAAGAATCCGTGTTAGATACCCCTGAGCTAGTTGGTTAAGACAAACAACAACTTGGAGAATTGGAAGATAAAAGCTTGCCTGGCTTAGTTCACTTTAAGGGATATCTTTTTGTGCGTGTGTTGAAGGAAGATGGTATCTTCATCGATTGACCCTCACGGTCAGTTAATGGATCTATCATCTTATCCAATTTTTGATTTGGGTATGGGTTATCACCAAATCAAATCAGAACCAATGATATTCGTAATGTTGTCTTACTCGTGGTTGTTTCCTCGGGCATACACCACTACATCTTTTGGTCTGACCAATGCTATTACCATGTTCACATAATTGTGGAATTCCATTTACATGGAAACCAGGATGAATTGTTGTTGAGCCCATCGACAACATCCTTATCTTCTCCATAATCTTGTTGAACATTAAGCTAGTATTGGAAACTTTTGAAAGCATTTATTCATGCTCGTTCATGAAGCATATGTTCGGATGAAAGAAGTGACTTACTCTAATTCATGTGCAGTGATGCAAGTTGCCTCCATGAATTCGAGAAAGTCAATGTTGCTTCCTTTGGAATCATCCCAAGTCGTTCATGCATACGTGCGAAGTATTCTGTGGTTTGGAGACTTGCAACCCCCATTCTATATGTATCCCTAGCACACCAGGCTACTGATAGATTTGTTCAAGGAGAAGAAGTTCCTTCTTAAGAATCATGACTTATGTTAGGACTTCGCTATCCTTGTTGATGGTTCCCCACCTGAACTCAGTAGTGATTTATTATAAGACTACTACGTGGCCATGCTTGTCTGGGACAACGTGTTCACATGTTGTAGCAGAACCAGTCATGTTTTGGAGCTTACTATCGTAGTTCATTTCCCGAGAGTCTCGCAACGTCATCTCGTCGATTTGTGTTGCGAACTTTCATTTTTCTTTCTAGACTCGATGAGTCTGAATTATTCTGACACCAACCAGATCTGAATCTCAGGCAGATATGATGGTTGGAACGTGTTCCAAGTATTATAATATTGGTCTCTCTGTAACCCAGTAACGTGGATGTCGTGGCCACACACCTAGCCGGAAGGCCTATTATTGTAGTATCTTGGTTGAAGAAGTTGACCACCTCCCCATAAGGATTTCGTAGGATTCACTCCCTAATTGTTCCTTATGGATCTTTGTGTTCCCGAAGTCCGACCTTTTACTTGATGTTCTAGATATCAAACCATATTAATAGATGGGTTACACTAGCACATCAAGGAGAACATTAGAAGCGGAGTGCTAAATTCTCTCGGTCAATCATCCAGATTTTGTTTCCTTGGTCTCGCTAAGGTGAAATCTAAGAAAGTGTTATCTTCCTTTGCATCTGCATCCTCCACTAATATTCATCATGGTAGTATGTTGTGTTGCCGGGATCCTTGACACAGATGTTGGTAAAACCTTGATGGGTATGGAAATTCTCAAGTTCTTGAGGGCACACTCAGTCACTAGGTTATATCCTCGGTATCAATTGGAATGTGCCTCCCGTTTGCCTAGTTGTTCTATAACCATAGTTTCCTTTCCGATCTGAGTATGCCATTCCTTCGCACTCCACCAAACGAATGTTGGTGAACTACCTTAGGATGTTTTAGAGAGTTACAATGATCCATGTATCAAAAGCAATTCTCTTTGCCACTTAAGGGATAATTCTACGATTCACCCTTCTCTAAACTGTCTCATTTTGGTATCATGGCAACTCAAATCCTCGCTACGTTCACAACCATTCACCACCCTTTTAAGTGTGGAATTGTTGTCTACCTAGTGAACCCTCGTCATCTGTTCCAATCCATCCCTCTAGATGTGTGCTCCGTGTCTCAGCTCGAGAGATGTTGCTATGTCTCATTCTGTGAGTTGATCCTGAGTTGTTCGATCTTCGAGAAGATCGATCCTTCTAGAGTGTTCCTTTTCCTCTCCTTGTCATGTTGGTTGGAGTTCCCAGAGCAAGACCTCGAGACAAAGATGGTGATCGAGTCAATGTTCTTATGAAGTGCAACCTGGATCGTGAAGATTGTGTTAGTTTGCGTCCCCCCCCCTTCATCTTACCCTACGCTTGAATCTCGGGACGAGATTCTTGTTTAGTGGGGGTGAGCTGTCACAGCCCTAGATTAATGCTTGTAGTTAGTGGCATTGCATCCATGCATCTTGTCCATTTTCTGAAAGTTGAACTGAGGAAATTTGAAAGCCTCAAAACATTTAAATAAAAGAAGGGCAAAAACCCTAAAATCTCATTCATTGTTTCCAAAATGCTCTTCTTAAATGTTTGATATTTTTGGCAAGGGTTCTGGCCCAAACCGAAAATACTGCACATTTTTAAGGACTTAATTTTGGGACTTTGAATTTAAATCATTAGCTATTTGAATTTGAATTATATTCATATAATTAGAATATAATTTCAAATACCCCTGAGATATTTTATAAGCTTTTGGAAAAGTCCATCTAGCAAAATAAAAATATTCAGAGGAGTTTTTGGCGTTGTTTGAATTGTTTTGAATTCAAAACAGTGGCAAAAGATTAAATAAAAAATAGAAAACAGAAAACAATAAAGAACAGAAACTTACCTGTAAGTTACCTGGCTTACCTGTGCGGCCCAGCACTGCAGCTGGCCGGCCCAGGAGCTGGCCCAGCCCACCACCGCTGCCAGTCACCACCAACCTGTCGCCAGAAGGACGAGAGGCACGTGGCCGCCGCGCGCTGGCACGCGCCCGAGCCACCTCCTGCTTCCGCCGACGCTGGGGGCTGGCTGGAGACGCCATGCAACCCCGACCCCCTCTGGCCTGTCCACTCCTCTCCCCTCCTTTGTCTCTCTTGCACGCAGCCACCGAACGCCATCGCTACAGCGCTCGCTGCCACCGCGACCACCGGCCACCCCACGCCTCACCTACGTGCCAAGAAGCTCCGCCTCGTCCCCCCTCTTCCTCCTCGACAAGCCACGCATCTCCGGAAGCAGTGGAGCCTCGCCATCAAGCTCGACCCCGCCGCCTCTGCACCGAGATCGCCGGCGACCATACGCCGTCCCCGGCGCCTCCTCGAGACGTCTGAGGTTCTCTGCGTGACCGCAGTGAGCTTCCTCACCGAATCCCCCTCTTCCCCGCCTCGATTTCTTGCTGTAGTTGTCGCCCCCTTGAAGACAGAACCACGCCGCCACACGAACTCGTCGCCGACGAGGCTCCGGTGACCAAATGGTCTCGTGCGTACCTCCGTTGGGCTCGTGAGCTTTCGTAGACCCCGTAGGTGCAAACGGCTGGTCCTCCCGCGGGCCGTAGCACCAAAACCGCGAGCACCCGAACTCCGGCCGCCACTGATTTGGTCGCCACCGTCGATCCCGAGCACCGCAGCTCCTACCACCGCCACCAATGGATGCGCCTCACTCCCAGGAACCCATAGGTGCAACCCGCACATCGAATGGTGCCCTGTAGAGCATTTCCGAGCTGCCCCACCATATCTGTCGTCGCCGGCGGCTAAACGCCGGCGGGCTGACCGTGTTGACCTGTGAGGTTTGACCCCGGCTAACCAGAGGTTTGACCCCTCTCTCTCACTGACATGCGGGCCCCGCCCGGCTAACTAAGTTAGTTTGGGCTAATCCTATCTAGGTTAGTTAGGTTAGTTACTGACCAGTGGGCCCAGGCCCTAATTAACCTAGGTTAGTGCTAACGTAACACTAACTAACCCTGTTAGTTAGTTGCTACACTGACATGTGGGCCCCAGCCGTCAGGTTTGACCTGGGCTGGCGCCTTTGACTTGATGACATCACCCCGGCGTCATGCTGACGTAGTTAATTATTTTCTGGATTTATTCTTATACAGGAAATTCTAGAAAATATCCAAAACTTCTAAAATTAATAGAAATTCAACCGTAACTCCAAATGAAATAAATTATATATGAAAAATGATCAGAAAAATCCAATCTATCCATCTGTACCATTTTCATGCATGTTAGAACAACTGATGGCTGCTGTTTAGGACAAATCATATACTGACATTAAACCTTCACATATGGAGTTTGAGTTTGAACCTAAGGTTCAAACCAACTTCATTTAACCTGCTGCTACTTGCATTAGCCCAACACACTCATTTTGCCATGTCATGATCATGCATCATATTGTGCATTGCATTGATTGTGTTTCCTTCTGTGTTGCCGGAACTTGCCCCCTCTCGATAGACGTGGTTTCGACGATGTGATCAATGACACTGATGAAGAACTATACTATCTTCAGAAGTGCCAGGCAAGCAAAACCCCCTTGTTAATTTCGATACAATCCCACTCTCTCACTCCTGCTCTCTTTTACTGCATTAGGACAACAACGATTCAACTGTTACATGCTGCGGTAGTTGAACCCCTTTCCTCTGCATGACCTATCATTGCCACAGTAAATAAATGAAACCCACTAGCATGAGTAGGAGTTGTTTGAGCCCTGATGTCCCTACTCATTCATGCTTGTTTGTCATGCCTGCTACTGCTTAGAGTTGAGTCAGGTCTGATTCATCGGGAATGAATTGGAAAGTGGTGAACATGTCCTACTGTGTGTGAGCTAAGTGTGTGAACACGATTTGGTAAAGGTTGCGGTGAGAGGCCATGTAGGAGTACATGGTGGGTTGTCTCATTGAAGCCATTCTCAGGAACTGAGTTCTGTGTTTGTGATCCATGAACAACTACTACCACGCATTGTTATGCTTTAGTGCCCCTCTCGACTTATTAATCAACTTGATCTCTGTCCAGGAGTTGCAACTAGTTTCTGGTGTTTGTAGGTAGTGTTAGTAGTCTACCAAGTGGCACCCGGTACATGTGGGCTTGGGACAGACTAGGCACAGTGGCCCGGTGTACCAAGTGGCACCCAGATGGTGGACTTGGGAACCCTGCACACATTGTTTGGGTCCGTGAGCGACACCCCGGCCGGATCTCCTTGCGGATGGAACCCGAATAGGCGATAAACCTGGACGAGAGACTTGTGTGGTTAGTTAGGTCGTGGCCGACTCCCTCGCCAGGATTCCGCTTGAAGGTTGCCGAGATACACGAGGTGTACATGGCGGTAAGTGGCGAGAGCGTGTGTGAAGAAGTACACCCCTGCAGGGTTAATACGATCTATTCGAATAGCCGTGTCCGCGGAAAAGGACTTCTGGGTTGCCTGTACAGTTCATATACAGGTGAAAGTGGATACTCTAAAATGCGCAAGATAAGCGTGAGTGCTATGGATGGCGTTCTCGTAGGGAGACGGGAGCGGATCCATAGTGGTGTGTTGATATGGTGAATATGTGGACTCGTGTGCGCCACCTCAAAGAGTTACTTGCAGTCGTAGTTTAGGATAGCCACCGAGTCAAAGCTGGCTTGCTGCAGTTAAACCCCACCATCCCCTTTGTTGATACTGATGCATATGTAGATAGATCTGATGTAAGTCTTGCTGGGTACATTTGTACTCATGTTGCTTAATTTATGTTTTTGTAGAGAGACTTCAGTCTCGCTAGTAGTTTCACGTGGACTTCGATGTTTAGCTTGTTACCTCAGCTACGATCTTGTGCCCTCGGCAGGATCTGGTAGTTAGTCAGGCTTCTCAGCCTTTTTAATTTGTAGATATCTGTACTCAGACATGTTAAGCTTCCGCTTGTGCTTTGGCTTGTATGCTCTAAGTGTTGGGTCATGAGACCCATGTTTGTAATATCTCGCTCCTCTGAGCCTATTGAATAAAATCTTGAGTTGTAGAGTCATGTTGTGATGCCATGTTGTATTTGCACATGTCGAGCATATTGTGTGTATGTTATTGAAATGCTTGGTATGTGTGGGATCTGACTATCTAGATGTTTATCCTTAGTAGCCTCTCTTACCGGGAAATGTCTCCTAGTGTTTCCACTCAGCCATGGTAACTTGCTACTGCTCTGGAACACTTAGGCTGGCCGGCATGTGTCCTTCTTCGTTCCTGTGTATGTCCCCTCGGGGAAATGTCACACGATGAATACCGGAGTCATGTTAGCCCGCTACAGCCTGGTTCACCGGAGTCCTGCTAGCCCAGTGCTACAGCCTGGATTCACTCGCTGATGACCGACATGTTCGATGCTGGGTCAGGGATGCCTGTCCCTGTAAGTTTGTGCCACTTTGGGTTTATGACTAGCCATGTCAGCCCGGGCTCCTTATCATATGGATGCTAGCGACACTATCATATACGTGTGCCAAAAGGCGCAAACGGTCCCGGGCAAAGGTAAGGCGACACCCGTGGGAATACCGTGTGTGAGGCCGCAAAGTGATATGAGGTGTTACATGCTAGATTGATGTGGCATTGAGTCGGGGTCCTGACACCGAGCGCGCCCGAGCACGTCTTCCGCGTCACCCTCTGTCCCTAGCGAATGCGGAGGGCCCTAAGGCGGCTTGCTCCCTCCCGGCACGGGGCTGGGGGCTGGTGCCCCAGCAATCGCCGGACGGGCCTCGCTAGGAGCTCGGCCTGGCGCCGGTCCATCCCCAGAAGAGGAGCTCAAGACTGACTTCAGCCAATCACCATCCATGATCAGGGAAAGAGCACGGGACAAGCTAGTTGTGCCCCAGGAGAGCTCGTGAAGGGAGGACAGCAGGCGCGCAGGCTCGAGGTGCCCAGCAGGACGGGCCACTTCTCCGACCGGCCGAGTGGCAGGGGCGCCGCCCGAGCTCGGCGCGCCTAGGGCCAGCAGAGAGGACAAAGCTTGGGGGGATGGCTCCTTGGTCGTCTCTATGAATTCGGCAGGAAGGGCCCTGAAAGGCCGCGGTCAGCTGCAAGAATAGAGAGGTAAAGGAGCAAAGAGAGAAAAGGACTTACTCGTCCATGGCAAAGTACTTCCTGCGCTTCAACAGGCGGCAAGGGCGATCGTCACCGCCCAAGGCCTCCTTCCTCTTGCGGAGGGCCTCGAAGTCTACGCGAATACGGCCTAAGCGCTCGGCGCAGGGGTCGGCCTGTGGCATGGAAGAGGCGTCAAGGTGATCAGCGCCAAGGGGACCGGCCTGGGGGACGCCATCAGGCGCCGCCTCATGAGGAACGGCCAGGGCCTCGGGAGCCCCAACCTCGAGGGTCGTAGGCCGCAACTCCTCTCCTGCCACTGCTCCAGGACGGGCTTCGAGAGATGCCGCCTTCGGGGCTCCGCACGGCGTTGGCATCTCAACGTCATCCCCTTTAGCTCCCGACGGTCCCCATCTCCCCGCTCCATCATCTGAGACAAAGCCGCTTTGGGCTACCGGAAGAGCAACCACAGCGACTGGGTTCTTGCGGGGCCCCGTGAGGCCAGCCGGACGCAGCCCCCACTCGTCAAAGGTGGGCATCTCTCTCACGAAATCGGCCCTTCCCGAGAAAGATACAAGAGGGCAGCATCATGTCGAAGGCTACCTAGGGAAGGATCGCCAGTCAGGACCCTGAGCACCGTCCTCAGTGCTTCAGGCGCCAGGTCCTCCTCCTGAAGCCGCATGCGGTCTTTGTGCCCCGCAAAGTCCCACATCCGGCAAGAGTGGCGCTGGAGAGGAGCAATGTGACGCTGGAGGAACTCCTTCACCACCTTGGGTGCCGTCACGTCGAGCGCCCTCAAACTCTGGAAGCGGCGCTAGACGAAGGCGAGCCGGGGGCTCGCGAGCGTCTCATGATCCCAGCCTGAGTTGGGAACAGCAGGCAAGGTTGGGTGCGAGAGCAGGGGGCTAGGCACCCCAACATCCACATACAGCCACCGCTCTCTAAACTTGGCCTCAGGGGGAGGAAGTCCGAAATCGATCCCTGAAGCAGCCATCTCTGGCACGGCAAAGAAGCTCACACACCCCAAGCATTGAGTGGGGCCGCTCAGGCGCAAAGAGAAGAAGTGGCGCAATAGGGCAACGGAAGGAGGAATGCCCACCATTGCCTCGCAAACAAAAGCGAAGACAGCCAGGAGGGTAATGGACTCATGCCCGAGGTGCATCATGTGGATCTGATAATGGGAGAGCACCGCATTGAAGAAAGCAGAAAAGGGGGAACCAGACCCGCCCACAGGGCATCGGTGAAGAACCGGACCTCCGTGACAACCCTATCAAAGGAGGCATGGGACGTAGGCCAGACCGTGGTCCTGCCGCACTCATTGAAGATGGTGGCAAGAGCAGAACGGACCTTGCCCAAGGCCTCGGGGTTGAGTATGATGGACCGGTCAACGGCGGGGGCCGCCGCCGGAGACGAGTGGGACGAAGGCGCGGGCTTCTTCCCCCTTTCCTTCTTCATTGGTGCCATGGCAATGGGAAGGGGGGAGAGTTCAAGTTGGATTGGAGGCGGAGGTTGGAGCCTGAGGAAGAAGGAAGGGCAGGAAGCACGCGGACGGCGAAAGAGGAATGGCTGTGTGCAACCATGGGTCCGCTAGCCGGGCGTGTAATGAGGCATCATGGGGAAGTGGAGACGCCCACGTCTAATCAATTGCCACACGGTGCCCAAGGCCGCAGGCTAATGGGGCCTGTGGCGCTTCGCACTTGCCCCTTCGCTTCTCTGCTAAACCAAGTCCGGGCGCGCCTTGGGCCCGGGGGCTACTGTCGGCGTTCTGGGAACGGGGGTCCCTAGACTTGCCTGCCTGCGGCCTGCGGCGTGGCTCAAGTGGGGGCCCAGTGCAGCCCAGCTTCATCAGCTCAAGCTCAAGACCCACGCAAGGGGCCAAGCCTCGCGGGGCGGACGACAGGAAGCTTCCTCAGGAGCGGCCTCATCAGAAAGGCTCGCGAGGAGGCAGAGAGATCAAGGCAGGGCACCTCACGAGGAGCCCGTGACGCAAGCCATGACGATCGAGACCAGGCGAGCGCCAAGCGGGCGCCGGCCTGTGCAGTGTCCTTGTTTCCCCTTTGGTGCAAAGGGGGCAAGCACAGGCTAAGGCATAAGGCAAAGGTTAACATTTCGGTGCAACAAGACCAAGACCAGCAGGAAGGCAGGATGGAGGTCATCATGGAGCCCAAGACGGCGTCATCGTCAGAGCCTTTGGCAGTCGAAGACCAACTTTAGTCAGGATAAGTGTACTAGATGTTCCCCTTCAAAATGGCCAATTGTTGGCGCCCTTCCCGCTCATTATTTGGGAAGAGGCCCAGGGCCTCCCTCTATAAATAGGGCTAGCCACCACAGTGGGATGGATGGAACAGGGTGAGAGAGAGAGAAGCGATTGAACTCACCCAAGCAGTTCAACATACCAGCTCAAGAACAGCCCCCCGCGAGGCTGTTCTCCCTTTGTATTGTTCATCATCAGCCCCTAAGGCAATCCACCACACCACACACTAGAGTAGGGTATTACACCACAATGGTGTCCTGAACCGGTATAAACCTCGTGTCCCTTGTGTGTTATTCTTGCTAGCCTAGATTCCTTGCGAGCCATCGAGACGCGAGTTGGTAGGGGAAAGATCTTCGTGCGCACCCGAGAGTTCGAACCTCAAGGGTCTGCCGGAACCCGAAATCCGACAGACTTGGCTTTGTCTTTTCGGATGAGCTTGCCACCATTGTCTTCCCTCTTCTCGTAAGGGCACTCCGCAACAAAATGACTCACATTGCCACAATTGTAACATGTTCTCACACGTTGCTTGCCCTTGAAGCTACTTGAGTTATTCTTGTTGAAGCTTAGCCTTGTGTTCTTCTTGCTCAAAAATTCCCTTGAAGCAAGAGCCATGTGTTCATGATAATCATACTTAGTATCTTCGGGGTTGCTCTCCTCATCATCCTCTTCTTCCACACTCACCTTGGTCTTCAAGGCAAGGTTGTGCTTCTTTGCTCTGTCACATCCCTACTTCTGGTCTGCCTAATGCTAGCATCTGGTGTTGCATCATGTTTAATTTTCTCAGAAACTTGAAATGGGGACTGCCTAAACCCTAGCATCAAAGGAATTCACCAAGTTCAACTAAAACATTCTCAGTGAATCGGCTTTCAAAAATGTTCATCATTTCTGGAAAATGCTGGAAACAATAACCAGAGGTGTTGCACATTTTTCCATGACATATTTGGGCTCTGAATTAAATCTTATAGTATTTGCATTTGGGCATTTAAATGCTACTAAATATTTTAAATGCTCAAATAATCATAAACTAAAATGTTTACTCTTGGATATATTCCAAACAACAGTCATGATTAGTTTCATGATTTTTTGGAAATGCCCTGACATTTTTAATAAAGCCCTGAAATTACAGAAAAATAGAAAACAGAAATAAAAGAGAGAGAGAGAGACTAACCTGGGCCAACTTACCTGGCGCCCACCAAAGCCCAGCTGTCCCATCCCTGTAGCTGGCCCAGCCCACCAGGCTGAAGCGGCGTCTTCAACCTCTGCCACTAGGCAGAGGCATGTCGCCCGCGCGTGCACCGGACGCCACCTCCTGCTTCCTCTCTCCCTGGTCCTTCTGGCGACGCCAGGAGATGTCCCCGACCTCCCTTGCCTCTCCCCTCGCTGTCTAGCCCTCTCCCTCTCCTCTGGATCTCGCTCTCTCGCAGACCCGAGCAACCCCGAGAGCTGTCGCAGTGCGTCGACGAGCACCAGCACGGCCACGGCCACTCCCTCACTGCCTCTGCGCGTCCCCGAGCTCCGCCATGACCCTGTGGAGCTACCCACCCGAAGCACGCGACCGTAGGAGCCCTCCAACGTCGTCCCCGCCGTTCTCCTCGCCGCCTCTGCCGGTGATCCCCACCGCCAGATTCGGTGCGTCCAGAGTCTCCCCGGCCTCATCATCTGCGCTAGCGACTCGCCATGAGCCCCTCTTTCCCCTCCCCCTAACCTCGTTGCTCCGCTCGACCTCAAGCTAGCGCCGCCGCCATGGCCAAGCCCCGCCGCCGCCTGCCTGGTTGTGCGCCACCTTTACAGCCGGTTTCCGTCGTTGCCGAGCATGGCAACAAGCTCCTCGTGCCTCCAGGAGGCCGCCTAGCCCTTTTGCTAGCCCGCCCGTGCCCCGTAGCACCACTGCCCGCATGTGCCCGAACGCCACCGCCACCCACCTCGATGCCGCCGACGCTACAATCTTCCCTAGAAGCTGCCACTTGCACCACCCGCTCCTTCCTGCGGGCTTTCGAAAGAGCCTAGCCACGCTTCGAACGGCCATTAGGGCCTAAGCACCCTACTAAAAAACCCCTGGAGTCAATGACAGTTGGGCCCCACCGCCTAACTAACCAGCTAACTAAAATAGTTTAAGGTTAATCTAATTGCAGTGGGCCCATGCGTCAGTTTTGACTACACTGACGTGGCCGTTGACCAGGCCCACCTGTCTGTGACTCTAGCCAGTGCTGTGTCACTGACCTAGGGGTCCCACCGGTCAGGTTTGACCCGGGGCAGCCCTGTTGACCCTGATGACGTTACCCTAACGCAATGCTCACACAGTATTTGATTTCTGGATTTAAAATAATTTAGAAAGTTCCAGAAAATGCCCTAAACTTCTAAAAATCATATAAATTCAACCGTAGCTCAAAATGAAATAAATTATATATGAAAAATTATCAGAAAAATATGAAGAATTTGTTTATGGAATTCTCATGCATGTTTGAACAACTTACAGCCACTATATATGACAATTTGAATAAATGGCATTTGAAATGCCTTACATGGAGTTTGAATTTGAATCTTGTGTTCAAATCAGCTTCACTCAAATTGTTACTAGTTGCATTAGCTCAACTAACAGCATATTTCCATGTCATCATCATGCATCATATTTTTGCATTGCATTGATTGTGATTCTTCTCTTGTCAGTGTTTGTCCCCTCTCGATAGCATGGTTCCAATGATGAGATCGATGACACCGATGAAGAACTATACTATCTCCAGAAGTGCCAGGCAAGCAAAACCCCCTTGTTCATTCCGATACAATCCCACTCTCTCGCTCTTGCTCTCTTTTACTGCATTAGGACAACAACAATTCATCTGTTACTTGCTGCGGTAGTTGAACCCCTTATCCTCTGCATGACCTGTCATTACCACAGTAAATAGATGAAACCCACTAGTATTAGTAGGAGTTGTTTGAGCCCTGGTGTGCCTACTCATTCATGCTTGTTTGTCGTGCCTGCTATTGCTTAGAGTTGTGTCAGGTCTGATTCATCAGGGATGAATCAAAGGTGTGTGAACATGTCCTACTGTTGAGAGCTAAGTGTGTGAACACGATTTGGTAAAGGTATCGGTGAGAGGCCATGTAGGAGTACATGGTGGGTTGTCTCATTGAAGCCGTCCTCAGGAACTGAGTTCTGTGTTTGTGATCTGTGAAACAGCTACTACCATGCATTGGGCCCTTAAATATGACCCCGCTCGACTCCTTAATCACCCTTGTCCTCTGTCTAGGAGTTGCAAGTAGTTTCTGGTGTTTGTAGTATGCTAGAGGCTGTGGGCAGCGCTAACCTGAGGGGTGGGCTGTGATGCGGTAGGCACATGGCCGGGTATGCCGGGCGCCCATTTGGTGTCCCGGAACCCTGTACACATCGTTCCGGGCCGTATGTGGAAACCTCGGCCGGACTCCCTAGAACCTGAGTAGGCGATAAACCTGGACTAGAGACTTGAGTGTTTAGGTAGGTCGTGGTCTACACCCACGTCGGCTTTCGCTTGAAGTGCCGAGCACATGTCGTGTGCAGACGCTAAGTGATGGAAACATGTATGAAGAAGTACACCCCTGCGGGGTTAACATCATCTATTCGAATAGCCGCGTCCGCGGTAAAGGACCTCTGGGTTGCCTATACAGTTCATAGTCAAGTGAAAGTGGATACTATAAATTGTGCAAGATAAGCGTGAGTGCTATGGATGGCGTTTTCGTAGGGAGACGGGAGCGGATCCATAGTGGTGTATTGATACGGTGAATATGTGGACTCGTGTGTGCCACCTTAAAAGAGTTACTTGCAGTCGTAGTTCAGGACAGCCATCGAGTCAAAGCTGGCTTGCTGCAGTTAAACCCCACCATCCCCTTTGTTGATAATGATGCATATGTAGTTAGTTCTGATGTAAGTCTTGCTGGGTACATTTGTACTCACGTTTGCCTATTTTATGTTTTTGCAGAGAGACTCTAGTCTCGCTAGTAGTTCCGCTTGGACTTCGACGTTTAGCTTGCTACCTCAGCTACGATCTTGTGCCCTTGGCAGGTTCTGGTAGATAGTCAGGCTTCTCAGCCTTTTTCATTTGTAGATGTCTGTACTCAAACATGTTAAGCTTCCGCTTGTGCTTTGACTTGTATGCTCTGAATGTTGGGTCATGAGACCCATGTTTGTAATATCTCGCTCCTCGGAGCCTATTGAATAAATACTTGAGTTGTAGAGTCAAGTTGTGATGCCATGTTGTATTTGCACATATCGAGCATATTGTGCGTATGTTATTGAAATGCTTGGTATGTGTGGGATCTGACTATCTAGTTGTTTATCCTTGGTAGCCTCTCTTACCGGGAAATGTCTCCTAGTGCTTCCACTGAGCCCTGGTAGCTTGCTACTGCTCCGGAACACTTAGGCTGGCCGGCATGTGTCCTTCTTTGTTCCAGTGTCTGTCCCTTCGGGGAAATGTCACGCGGTGTATACCGGAGTCCTGTTAGCCTGCTACAGCCTGGTTTACCGGAGTCCTGCTAGCCCAGTTGCTACAGCCCGGATTCACTCGCTGATGACTGACACGTTTCGTTGTTGGGTCATGTATGCTTGTCCCTGTAAGTTAGTGCCACTTTGGGTTTATGACTAGCCATGTCAGCCCGGGTTCTTTGTCATATGGATGCTAGCGACACTATCATATACATGAGCCAAAAGGCACAAACGGTCCCGGGCCTAGTAAGGAGACACCCATGGGAATACCGTGCATGAGGCCGCAAAGTGATATGAAGTGTTACATGCTAGATCGGTGTGGCATAGGATCAGGGTCCTGACAGCTTTGGTATCAGAGCCTGACTGCCTGTAGGATTACGAAGCCAAACTGGTCGAAGTTGACTCTAGAAATTCTTTAGTTATATAAGGGAATTGATTGTGGGATGGAACGTAAGGCTCTTTTTACTCCTTTACCTCATGCCCTTCTGATCTGAGTCATCTTATCTTTTCTACGGGGTTAAGGAACTAGGCTGTCTCTTCTTTCTATCAGGATCGCGTGTTACTAATCCATAGACCTATAGGATTGATGGATTTAAGCCTCTGTTCAGTTTCTACTACCTCCGTGTACTCATAGCTGGCCTCAGATTCTTGATATTGTGCTTCTGAGTGGTTATGCCACCATTTTTGCAGGATGTCTCAAATCCTTTGAGCATTTACAACCGTTATGCTGTCCGAGTCATCCAAGGTTTCTAAATAGTCTGAAGCATTTGCAAAATCCCTTCCTCCCATTTCGATGTCCCTTTGGGCCAGATTAACCACACCAATCAGTAAGTTGAGGTACTCTGTTGCCTTGACATATATGTTGGAGTTATTATTATGACCCTAGGTGTCTTAGAGTGCCACCTAGTAATTGAACCATGTTTTGCATTCCCAGTGTGATGATTCAGGCCATTATTCTCGAAAGCATCCCGTGATGCCATTTAGTTAGTAGGTATTCCACCCCTGGGTTCTTGAACCCGAGATTCATCTTACTTACCTTGTGTTGTTAGTGTTTGCTAGTTCCTTCAGGATATTAGTAACCTTTGCGATATTCCTCGAGGTTCGTGGTATTACCTTCTTCCAAGTACCATGAGATGTTTATGGCAGAAGTTCCTCGATGAACCGAAACATCACAACCAGAGTGCTCTTGACGAGTTCTCGATTTTATGATTTTATTCTACCACTTCTACCTTTCTGCATGGGTTATCCGGAAGAAACCTGTTGAACTTGGTTCAACATACTAATCTATGCATCCACAACTCAGAAAGTTACATGTTCCTTGAGTTGTCCCTCTTTAGTTGTATTTCGACCCCGTCTATCAATTGATAGTCAGGAGTAGTCGTGCACTCGTGTTATCGATGCCCATTACTCCTGTGGTCCGTCAAGCCATTCTATTCTGGAATGACTAGGAGAAACAAACTCTAGTACCTCATCCATATCCAGGATTGGGTCAAAGCAGTTGTATTCCGCAGATCAAAATGCAATCGAGCTTTTGATTCCTTCTACCCGGAAGTGTTACCCTCTTTACGTCAGGATCGTCATGAGAATTGCACTATCTCTTATGAACTCTTGACACAATAATACTTCTTGCCATCATTGTTCATTCCTCGGTTTCTGTGTTATTGTAATCGGAATGCCGACAAGTGAATCGTGGTGTGTGAAATCAATACTCCTAGCAACTCCGTTGCTTGGTAGTTACGTGGACAATAACCTCATTCTTAGCGAGTTGATTTTTGAATCATCACCCTAAGGTTGATCGTGCCCCCTAGTCCTTATTTTCGGTGCACCTTTCGATCAATGAGTTAGGGCTATGCCAATCCCTTGGTTATTTGATCATATCGTCTTGCCTGAGAAGCAAGATTGTTCTCGAGCTTAGTAACATACCGGTGGTTCATGATTTTCCGAAAATCTTCTCGGAAGCATTACCAGGTTGTCACCTGAGCGCTATGTTGAGTTCGTGATCAAGTTGGTTTCTTGTAACCACCCCTTCTCCAAGAATCTATGTTGGATACCCCTGAGCTAGTTGGTTAAGCTGAACGACAACTTGGAGAGTTGGAAGATAAAAGCTTTGTCTGACTTAGTTCATTCCAAAGGGATATCTCTCTGTATATGTGTGTTGAAGAAAGATGATATCTTCATCGATTGATCTCCGTGACCAATTGCTGGACCTATTGTCTTGCCAAAACTTTGATTTGAGTGTGGGCTATTCTCAAATCAAATTAGAACTAATGATGTTCGTAATGTTGTCTTACTCGTGGTTGATCCCTCGAGCATACACCATTATATCTTTTGGTCTGACCAATGCTATCACCTTGCTCACATAATCGTGGTATTCCATCCATATGGAAACCTGGATTAATTGTTGTTGAGCCCATCAACATCATTTTGTCTCATCCATGACTCGTGTTGAACATCCAGCTAGAGTTGGAAACTTCTATAAGAATTATCTTCCTGTTCCGTTCATGAGGTATATGTTCGGACGAAAGAAGTGATTTCCACTAATTCACGTGCACTTGGTGTAAGTTGCCGCTGTGGATCCGAGAAAGATTGTTTTTGTTTCCTTTGGAATCATCCCAAGTCAGTCATGCATGTGCAAAGTATACTATGATTTGGCAGATTAATTACCTCCACTCCATATGTATTTCGTAGCACACCAAGCCACTAATTGATTTGTTCAAAGAGAAGAAGTTCATGCGCTAATCCTGAAGGGCCCAGACGGACATGCACAAGACTTCATTATTTAATGATGGTCTCCAATCAGGGCTAGGTAGTGTTTTATTATAAGACTACTATGTCGTCATGCTTGTCTCGGACAATGTGTTCACATGTTGTAGCAGAACCAGCTCATGTTTTGGAGCTTACTACCGTAGTCCATTTCCTGAGAATCTCGCAACGCCATCTCGTCGACTTGTGTTCCAAACTTTCATTTTCCTCTCTAGACTTGATGAGTTTGGAATATTCTGACACCAACCAGATCTAAATCTCAGGTAGATATGATGGTTGGAATGTGTCCCAAGAACTATAATATTGGTCTCTCTGTAAACCGGTAAAGTGGATGTCGTGGCCAACACACCCAGCCGAAAGACCCATTATTATAGTATTTTGATTGAAGAAGTTGGCCACCTCCCCATAAGGACTTCGTAGGATATGCTCCCTAATTGTTCCTTATGGATTCTTGTGCTCCCGAAGTCCGACCTTTACTTGATGTCCTAGATATCAACCCGGTTTAATAAATGGGTTGCGCTAGCACATCAAGGAGAACATTAGAAGCGGAGTGCTAAATGTCTCTCGGTCGATCATCCAGATTTTGTCCCCTTGGCCTCGCTAAGGTGAAATCTGAGAAAGTGTTGTCTTCCTTTGCATCTGCATCATCCATAGCTATTCATCATGGTGGTATGTTGTGTTGCTAGGATCCTCGACACGGATATTGGTAAACCTTGATGGATATGGAAATGCTCAAGTTCTTGAGAGCACGCACAAGCACTAGGTGTTATCATCGGCACTAACTGGGATTGCTCCTAGTTTCTTCGGTTATGCTATAACTTTTCAACAGTGGGCTCACTCTCTACTGTTGAGTTCCTCTCTAGTTACTAGAATCATTCCCAGCATTTGCATTTTGTTCCCAGCTTGCACCGCCAATGTGCCATTCTCCCATGGGCCCCCATCCATTTCCGGTGATAAGAAAAATCACCCCTTGTGTTGTCTTCAACAAGGTAATCCACATCATCCATACTAGTACGAGTATGTCATTCATCCGGACTCCTTCAAATGATCGATTATGATTTGCCTTAAGCTGGTATAAAGAGCTTCAATGATCTCTATATCAAAAGTAATTCTTTTGGCCACTTAAGAGATGTTGTTATGTCTCATTCCGTGAGTTAATTCTGAGTTGTTCGATCTTAGAGAAGATCGATCCTTCTAGAGTTTCCTTTTCCTCTCGTTGTCATGTTGGCTAGAGTTCTTAGAGCAAGATGACGAGACAAAGATGGTGATTGAATCAACACCCTTATGAAGTGGCAACCTGGATCGTGAAGATTATGTTAGTTTACGTTCCCCCTTCATCTTACCCTACGCTTGAATCTCGGGACGAGATTCTTGTTTAGTGAGGGTGAGTTGTCACATCCCTAGTTCTGGTCTGCCTAATGCTAGCATCTGGTATTGCATCATGTTTAATTTTCTCAGAAACTTGAAATGTGGACTGCCTAAACCCTAGCATCAAAGGAATTCACTAGGTTCAACTAAAATATTCTCAGTGAATCCAAATGGCTTTCAAAAATGTTCATCATTTCTAGAAAATGCTGGAAACAATAACCAGAGGTGTTGCACATTTCTCCATGACATATTTGGGCGCTGAATTAAATCTTATACTATTTGCATTTGGGCATTTAAATGCTATTAAATATTTTAAATGCTCAATTAATCATAAACTAAAATGTTTACTGTTGGATATATTCTGAACAGTAGTCATGATTAGTTTCATGATTTTTTGGAAATGCCTGACATTTTTAATAAAGCCCTGAAGTTACAGAAAAATAGAAAACAGAAATAAAAGAGAGATAGACTAACCTGGGCCAACTTACCTGGCGCCCACCAAAGCCCACCTGGCCCATCCCTGTAGCTGGCCCAGCCCACCTGGCCGAAGCGGCGTCTTCAACCTCTGCCAGTAGGCAGAGGCATGTCGCCCGCGCGTGCACCGGACGCCACCTCCTGCTTCCTATCCCCCTGGTCCTTCTCGCGACGCCAGGAGACGTCCCCGACCTCCCTTGCCTCTCGCCTTGCTATATAGCCCTCTCCCTCTCCTCTGGCTCTCGCTCTCTCGCAGCCCCAAGCAACCCCGAGAGCCGCCGCAGTGCGCCGACAAGCACCAGCACGGCCACGGCCAATCCCTCACTCCCTCTGTGCGCCCCCGAGCTCCGCCATGACCCCGTGGAGCTACCCACCCAAAGCACGCGACCGTAGGAGCCCTGCAACGTCGTCCTCGCCATTCTCATCGTCGCCTCTACCGGTCATCCCCACTGCCTGATTCGGCGCGTCCAGAGCCTCCCCGGCCTCATCATCTGCGCCAACGACTCGCCATGAGCCCCTCTTTCCCCTCCCCCTAACCCCGTTGCTCCACTCGACCTCAAGCTAGCCCCGCCGCCATGGCCGAGCCCCGCCGCCGCCTGCCTGGTTCTGCGCCACCTTTGCAGCCGGTTGCCATCGTTGCCGAGCATGACAATGAGCTCCTCGTGCCTCCAGGAGGCCGCATAGCCCTTTTGCTAGCCCGCCCGTGCCCCGTAGCACCGCTGCCCGCATGTGCCCGAGCGCCGCCGCCGCCCACCTCGACGCCGGCGACGCTACAACCCTCCCGTTTAGCTGCCACTTGCACCTCCCGATGCGCCTCCCTGCGGGCTTTCAAAAGAGCCTAGTCGTGCTTCGAACGACCGCCAGAATCGGCCGGCCGGAGTATCTCCGCCGTCGGCTATGGTCGCTGGCGGCTAACCGCCGACGTAACCGGCCATTAGGGCATAAGCACCCTACTAACAACCCCCTGGAGTCAATGACAGCCGAGCCCCACCACCTAACTAACCAGCTAACTAAAATAGTTTAAGGTTAATCTAATTGCAGTGGGCCCACGCGTCAGTTTTGACTATGCTGACGTGGCCGTTGACCAGGCCCACCTGTTTGTGACTCCAGCCAGTGCTGTGTCACAGACCTAGGGGTCCCACTGGTCAGGTTTGACCCGGGGGCAGCCCTGTTGACCCTGCTGACGTCACCCTGACGCAATGCTGACGCAGTATTTGATTTCTGGATTTAAAATAATTTAGAAAATTCCACAAAATGCCCTAAACTTCTAAAAATCATATAAATTCAACCGTAGCTCAGAATGAAATAAATTATATATGAAAAATTATCAGAAAAATATGAAGAATGTGTTTATGGCATTCTCATGCATGTTTGAACAACTTACATCCACTGTATATGACAATTTGAATAAATGGCATTTGAAATGCCTTACATGGAGTTTGAATTTGAATCTTGTGTTCAAATCAGCTTCACTCAAATTGTTACTAGTTGCATTAGCTCAACCAACAGCATATTTCCATGTCATTGTCATGCATCATATTGTTGCATTGCATTGATTGTGCTTCTTCTTTGTTTGTCGGTGTTTGTCCCCTCTCGATAGCATGGTTCTGACGATGAGATCGATGACACCGATAAAGAACTATACTATCTTCAGAAGTGCCAGGCAAGTAAAACCGCCTTGTTCATTTCGATACAATCCCACTCTCTTGCTCCTGCTCTCTTTTACTACATTAGGGCAACAACGATTCATCTGTTACTTGCTGCGGTAGTTGAACCCCTTATCCTCTGCATGACCTGTCATTACCACAGTAAATAGATGAAACCCACTAGTATTAGTAGGAGTTGTTTGAGCCCTGGTGTGCCTACTCATTCATGCTTGTTTGTCGTGCCTGCTATTGCTTAGAGTTGTGTCAGGTCTGATTCATCAGGGATGAATCAAAGGTGTGTGAACATGTCCTACTGTTGAGAGCTAAGTGTGTGAACACGATTTGGTAAAGGTATCGGTGAGAGGCCATGTAGGAGTACATGGTGGGTTGTCTCATTGAAGCCGTCCTCAGGAAATGAGTTCTGTGTTTGTGATCCATGAACAGCTACTACCACTCATTGGGATTCTTAATTGACCCTCTCGGCTTCTTAACCACCCTTGTCCTCTGTCCAGGAGTTGCAAGTAGTTTCTGGTGTTTGTACTATGCCGGAGGCCATGCGCAGCGCTGCCCCAAGGGGTGGGCTGTGATGCGGTAGGCACGTGGCTGGGTATGCCAGGCGCCCGTTTGGTGTCGCGGAACCCTGTACACATCGTTCGGGGCCGTATGTGGAAACCTCAGCCGGACTCCCTGCGGATGGAACCTGAATAGGCGATAAACCTAGACTAGAGACTTGAGTGTTTAGGTAGGTCGTGGATGACACCCTCGCCAGGCTTCCGCTTGAAGGTTGCCGAGATACATGACGTGTACATGGCGGTAAGTGGCGAGAGGGTGTGTGAAGAAGTACACCCAATGCAGGGTTAACATCATCTATTCGAATAGCCGCGTCCGCGGTAAAGGACCTCTTGGGTTGCCTATACAGTTCATAGACAAGTGAAAGTGGATACTCTAAAATGTGCAAGATAAGCGTGAGTGCTATGGATGGCGTTTTCGTAGGGAGACGGGAGCGGATCCATAGTGGTGTATTGATATGGTGAATATGTGGACTCGTGTGTGCCACCTCAAAAGAGTTACTTGCAGTCGTAGTTCAGGATAGCCACCGAGTCAAAGCTGGCTTGCTGCAGTTAAACCCCACCATCCCCTTTGTTGATAATGATGCATATGTAGTTAGTTCTGATGTAAGTCTTGCTGGGTACATTTGTACTCACGTTTGCCTATTTTATGTTTTTGCAGAGAGACTCTAGTCTCGCTAGTAGTTCCGCTTGGACTTCGACGTTTAGCTTGCTACCTCAGCTACGATCTTGTGCCCTTGGCAGGATTCTGGTAGATAGTCAGGCTTCTCAGCCTTTTTCATTTGTAGATGTCTGTACTCAGACATGTTAAGCTTCCGCTTGTGCTTTGACTTGTATGCTCTGAATGTTGGGTCATGAGACCCATGTTTGTAATATCTCGCTCCTCGGAGCCTATTGAATAAAATACTTGAGTTGTAGAGTCAAGTTGTGATGCCATGTTGTATTTGCACATATCGAGCATATTGTGTGTATGTTATTGAAATGCTTGGTATGTGTGGGATCTGACTATCTAGTTGTTTATCCTTGGTAGCCTCTCTTACCGGGAAATGTCTCCTAGTGCTTCCACTGAGCCCTGGTAGCTTGCTACTGCTCCGGAACACTTAGGCTGGCCGGCATGTGTCCTTCTTTGTTCCAGTGTCTGTCCCTTCGGGGAAATGTCACGCGGTGTCTACCGGAGTCCTGTTAGCCTGCTACAGCCCTGGTTTACCGGAGTCCTGCTAGCCCAGTTGCTACAGCCCGGATTCACTCGCTGATGACTGACACGTTCGTTGTTGGGTCATGTATGCTTGTCCCTGTAAGTTAGTGCCACTTTGGGTTTACGACTAGCCATGTCAGCCCGGGTTCTTTGTCATATGGATGCTAGCGACACTATCATATACGTGAGCCAAAAGGCACAAACGGTCCCGGGCCTGGTAAGGCGACACCCATGGGATACCGTGCATGAGGCCGCAAAGTGATATGAAGTGTTACATGCTAGATCGGTGTGGCATAGGATCAGGGTCCTGACAGCTTTGGTATCAGAGCCTGACTGCCTGTAGGATTACGAAGCCAAACTGGTCGAAGTTGACTCTAGAAATGCTTTAGTTATATTAGGGGAATTGATTGTGGGATGGAACGTAAGGCTCTTTTTACTTCCTTTACCTCATGCCCTTCTGATCTGAGTCATCATATCTTTCCTACGGGGTTAAGGAACTAGGCTGTCTCTTCTTTCTATCAGGATCGCGTGTTACTAATCCGTAGACCTATAGGATTGATGGATTTAAGCCTCTGTTCAGTTTCTACTACCTCCGTGTACTCATAGCTGGCCTCAGAATCTTGATTTTGTGCTTCTGAGTGGTTATGCCACCGTTTTGCAGGATGTCTCAAATCATTTTGAGCATTTACAGCCGATATGCTGTCCGGCGTCATCCCAGGTTTCTAAACAGTCTGATGCATTTGCAAATTCCTTCTTACCGCTCTGAAGTTCCTTTGGGCCAGTTTAACCACACTAGCTAGTGTGCTGAGGTACTTCATTGCCTCGGTATATAGGTTGGAGATATTATTATGACCCTAGGTGTCTAGAGTATCACCTAGTAATCTACCATGTTTGTGTCCCAGTGCGATGATTCTGGCCATCATTCTCGAAAGCATCCCGTGATGCCCTTAGTAGTAGGTATTCTATTCCTGGGTTTTTTGAGCCCAAGATTCACCCTACTTCATGTTGATAGTATTTGCTAGTTCCTTTAGGATATTAGTAACCTTTGTTTTAGTCCTCAAGGTTCGTGGTATATCCTTGCTCCAAATACCATGAACTGCTTATGGCAGAAGTTCCTCGCTGATCGAAAAGATCACAACCAGAGTACTCTTGACGAGTTCTCGATTTTATGATTTTATTCTACCACTTCTACCTTTCTGCATGGGTTATCCGGAAGAAACCTGTTGAACTTGGTTCAACATACTAATCTATGCATCCACAACTCAGAAAGTTACATGTTCCTTGAGTTGTCCCTCTTTAGTTGTATTTCGACCCCGTCTATCAATTGATAGTCAGGAGTAGTCGTGCACTCGTGTTATCGATGCCCATTACTCCTGTGGTACGTCAAGCCATTCTATTCTGGAATGACTAGGAGAAACAAACTCTAGTACCTCATCCATATCCAGGATTGGGTCAAGCAGTTGTATTCCGCAGATCAAAATGCAATCGAGCTTTTGATTCCTTCTACCCGGAAGTGTTACCCTCTTTACGTCAGGATCGTCATGAGAATTGCACTATCTCTTATGAACTCTTGACACAATAATACTTCTTGCCATCATTGTTCATTCCTCGGTTTCTGTGTTATGTATCGGAATGCCGACAAGTGAATCGTGGTGTGTGAAATCAATACTCCTAGCAACTCCGTTGCTTGGTAGTTACGTGGACAATAACCTCATTCTTAGCGAGTTGATTTTTGAATCATCACCCTAAGGTTGATCGTGCCCCCTAGTCCTTATTTTCGGTGCACCTTTCGATCAATGAGTTAGGGCTATGCCAATCCCTTGGTTATTTGATCATATCGTCTTGCCTGAGAAGCAAGATTGTTCTCGAGCTTAGTAACATACCGGTGGTTCATGATTTTCCGAAAATCTTCTCGGAAGCATTACCAGGTTGTCACCTGAGCGCTATGTTGAGTTCGTGATCAAGTTGGTTTCTTGTAACCACCCCTTCTCCAAGAATCTATGTTGGATACCCCTGAGCTAGTTGGTTAAGCTGAACGACAACTTGGAGAGTTGGAAGATAAAAGCTTTGTCTGACTTAGTTCATTCCAAAGGGATATCTCTCTGTATATGTGTGTTGAAGAAAGATGATATCTTCATCGATTGATCTCCGTGACCAATTGCTGGACCTATTGTCTTGCCAAAACTTTGATTTGAGTGTGGGCTATTCTCAAATCAAATTAGAACTAATGATGTTCGTAATGTTGTCTTACTCGTGGTTGATCCCTCGAGCATACACCATTATATCTTTTGGTCTGACCAATGCTATCACCTTGCTCACATAATCGTGGTATTCCATCCATATGGAAACCTGGATTAATTGTTGTTGAGCCCATCAACATCATTTTGTCTCATCCATGACTCGTGTTGAACATCCAGCTAGAGTTGGAAACTTCTATAAGAATTATCTTCCTGTTCCGTTCATGAGGTATATGTTCGGACGAAAGAAGTGATTTCCACTAATTCACGTGCACTTGGTGTAAGTTGCCGCTGTGGATCCGAGAAAGATTGTTTTTGTTTCCTTTGGAATCATCCCAAGTCAGTCATGCATGTGCAAAGTATACTATGATTTGGCAGATTAATTACCTCCACTCCATATGTATTTCGTAGCACACCAAGCCACTAATTGATTTGTTCAAAGAGAAGAAGTTCATGCGCTAATCCTGAAGGGCCCAGACGGACATGCACAAGACTTCATTATTTAATGATGGTCTCCAATCAGGGCTAGGTAGTGTTTTATTATAAGACTACTATGTCGTCATGCTTGTCTCGGACAATGTGTTCACATGTTGTAGCAGAACCAGCTCATGTTTTGGAGCTTACTACCGTAGTCCATTTCCTGAGAATCTCGCAACGCCATCTCGTCGACTTGTGTTCCAAACTTTCATTTTCCTCTCTAGACTTGATGAGTTTGGAATATTCTGACACCAACCAGATCTAAATCTCAGGCAGATATGATGGTTGGAATGTGTCCCAAGAACTATAATATTGGTCTCTCTGTAAACCGGTAAAGTGGATGTCGTGGCCAACACACCCAGCCGAAAGACCCATTATTATAGTATTTTGATTGAAGAAGTTGGCCACCTCCCCATAAGGACTTCGTAGGATATGCTCCCTAATTGTTCCTTATGGATTCTTGTGCTCCCGAAGTCCGACCTTTACTTGATGTCCTAGATATCAACCCGGTTTAATAAATGGGTTGCGCTAGCACATCAAGGAGAACATTAGAAGCGGAGTGCTAAATGTCTCTCGGTCGATCATCCAGATTTTGTCCCCTTGGCCTCGCTAAGGTGAAATCTGAGAAAGTGTTGTCTTCCTTTGCATCTGCATCATCCATAGCTATTCATCATGGTGGTATGTTGTGTTGCTAGGATCCTCGACACGGATATTGGTAAACCTTGATGGATATGGAAATGCTCAAGTTCTTGAGAGCACGCACAAGCACTAGGTGTTATCATCGGCACTAACTGGGATTGCTCCTAGTTTCTTCGGTTATGCTATAACTTTTCAACAGTGGGCTCACTCTCTACTGTTGAGTTCCTCTCTAGTTACTAGAATCATTCCCAGCATTTGCATTTTGTTCCCAGCTTGCACCGCCAATGTGCCATTCTCCCATGGGCCCCATCCATTTCCGGTGATAAGAAAAATCACCCCTTGTGTTGTCTTCAACAAGGTAATCCACATCATCCATACTAGTACGAGTATGTCATTCATCCGGACTCCTTCAAATGATCGATTATGATTTGCCTTAAGCTGGTATAAAGAGCTTTAATGATCTCTATATCAAAAGTAATTCTTTTGGCCACTTAAGAGATGTTGTTATGTCTCATTCCGTGAGTTAATTCTGAGTTGTTCGATCTTAGAGAAGATCGATCCTTCTAGAGTTTCCTTTTCCTCTCGTTGTCATGTTGGCTAGAGTTCTTAGAGCAAGATGACGAGACAAAGATGGTGATTGAATCAACACCCTTATGAAGTGCAACCTGGATCGTGAAGATTATGTTAGTTTACGTTCCCCCTTCATCTTACCCTACGCTTGAATCTCGGGACGAGATTCTTGTTTAGTGAGGGTGAGTTGTCACATCCCTAGTTCTGGTCTGCCTAATGCTAGCATCTGGTATTGCATCATGTTTAATTTTCTCAGAAACTTGAAATGTGGACTGCCTAAACCCTAGCATCAAAGGAATTCACTAGGTTCAACTAAAATATTCTCAGTGAATCCAAATGGCTTTCAAAAATGTTCATCATTTCTAGAAAATGCTGGAAACAATAACCAGAGGTGTTGCACATTTCTCCATGACATATTTGGGCGCTGAATTAAATCTTATACTATTTGCATTTGGGCATTTAAATGCTATTAAATATTTTAAATGCTCAATTAATCATAAACTAAAATGTTTACTGTTGGATATATTCTGAACAGTAGTCATGATTAGTTTCATGATTTTTTGGAAATGCCTGACATTTTTAATAAAGCCCTGAAGTTACAGAAAAATAGAAAACAGAAATAAAAGAGAGATAGACTAACCTGGGCCAACTTACCTGGCGCCCACCAAAGCCCACCTGGCCCATCCCTGTAGCTGGCCCAGCCCACCTGGCCGAAGCGGCGTCTTCAACCTCTGCCAGTAGGCAGAGGCATGTCGCCCGCGCGTGCACCGGACGCCACCTCCTGCTTCCTATCCCCCTGGTCCTTCTCGCGACGCCAGGAGACGTCCCCGACCTCCCTTGCCTCTCGCCTTGCTGTATAGCCCTCTCCCTCTCCTCTGGCTCTCGCTCTCTCGCAGCCCCAAGCAACCCCGAGAGCCGCCGCAGTGCGCCGACAAGCACCAGCACGGCCACAGCCAATCCCTCACTCCCTCTGTGCGCCCCCGAGCTCCGCCATGACCCCGTGGAGCTACCCACCCAAAGCACGCGACCGTAGGAGCCCTGCAACGTCGTCCTCGCCATTCTCATCGTCGCCTCTACCGGTCATCCCCACTGCCTGATTCGGCGCGTCCAGAGCCTCCCCGGCCTCATCATCTGCGCCAACGACTCGCCATGAGCCCCTCTTTCCCCTCCCCCTAACCCCGTTGCTCCACTCGACCTCAAGCTAGCCCCGCTGCCATGGCCGAGCCCCGCCGCCGCCTGCCTGGTTCTGCGCCACCTTTGCAGCCGGTTGCCATCGTTGCCGAGCATGACAATGAGCTCCTCGTGCCTCCAGGAGGCCGCATAGCCCTTTTGCTAGCCCGCCCGTGCCCCGTAGCACCGCTGCCCGCATGTGCCCGAGCGCCGCCGCCGCCCACCTCGACGCCGGCGACGCTACAACCCTCTCGTTTAGCTGCCACTTGCACCTCCCGATGCGCCTCCCTGCGGGCTTTCAAAAGAGCCTAGTCGTGCTTCGAACGACCGCCAGAATCGGCCGGCCGGAGTATCTCCGCCGTCGGCTATGGTCGCTGGCGGCTAACCGCCGACGTAACCGGCCATTAGGGCATAAGCACCCTACTAACAACCCCCTGGAGTCAATGATAGCCGAGCCCCACCACCTAACTAACCAGCTAACTAAAATAGTTTAAGGTTAATCTAATTGCAGTGGGCCCACGCGTCAGTTTTGACTATGCTGACGTGGCCGTTGACCAGGCCCACCTGTTTGTGACTCCAGCCAGTGCTGTGTCACAGACCTAGGGGTCCCACTGGTCAGGTTTGACCCGGGGGCAGCCCTGTTGACCCTGCTGACGTCACCCTGACGCAATGCTGACGCAGTATTTGATTTCTGGATTTAAAAATAATTTAGAAAATTCCACAAAATGCCCTAAACTTCTAAAAATCATATAAATTCAACCGTAGCTCAGAATGAAATAAATTATATATGAAAAATTATCAGAAAAATATGAAGAATGTGTTTATGGCATTCTCATGCATGTTTGAACAACTTACATCCACTGTATATGACAATTTGAATAAATGGCATTTGAAATGCCTTACATGGAGTTTGAATTTGAATCTTGTGTTCAAATCAGCTTCACTCAAATTGTTACTAGTTGCATTAGCTCAACCAACAGCATATTTCCATGTCATTGTCATGCATCATATTGTTGCATTGCATTGATTGTGCTTCTTCTTTGTTTGTCGGTGTTTGTCCCCTCTCGATAGCATGGTTCCGAACATGAGATCGATGACACCGATAAAGAACTATACTATCTTCAGAAGTGCTAGGCAAGTAAAACCGCCTTGTTCATTTCGATACAATCCCACTCTCTTGCTCCTGCTCTCTTTTACTACATTAGGGCAACAACGATTCATCTGTTACTTGCTGCGGTAGTTGAACCCCTTATCCTCTGCATGACCTGTCATTACCACAGTAAATAGATGAAACCCACTAGTATTAGTAGGAGTTGTTTGAGCCCTGGTGTGCCTACTCATTCATGCTTGTTTGTCGTGCCTGCTATTGCTTAGAGTTGTGTCAGGTCTGATTCATCAGGGATGAATCAAAGGTGTGTGAACATGTCCTACTGTTGAGAGCTAAGTGTGTGAACACGATTTGGTAAAGGTATCGGTGAGAGGCCATGTAGGAGTACATGGTGGGTTGTCTCATTGAAGCCGTCCTCAGGAACTGAGTTCTGTGTTTGTGATCTGTGAAACAGCTACTACCATGCATTGGGCCCTTAAATATGACCCCGCTCGACTCCTTAATCACCCTTGTCCTCTGTCTAGGAGTTGCAAGTAGTTTCTGGTGTTTGTAGTATGCTAGAGGTTGTGGGCAGCACTGACCCGAGGGGTGGGCTGTGATGTGATAGGCACGTGGCCGGGTATGCCGGGCGCCCATTTGGTGTCGCGGAACCCTGTACACATCGTTCGGGGCCGTATGTGGAAACCTCGGCCGGACTCCCTGCGGGTGGAACCTGAATAGGTGATAAACCTGGACTAGAGACTTGAATGTTTAGGTAGGTCATGGTCTACACCCACGTCGGCTTTCGCTCGAGGTCTGTCGAGCACATGTCGTGTGAAGACGCTAAGTGGTGGAAACATGTATGTAGAAGTACACACCTGCACGGTTAACATCATCTATTCGAATAGCCCTCTGGGTTGCCTATACAGTTCATAGACAAGTGAAAGTGAATACTCTAAAACGCACGAGATAAGCGTGAGTGCTATGGATGGCGTTCTCGTAGGGAGACGGGAGCAGATCCATAGTGGTGTATTGATATGGTGAATATGTGGACTCGTGTGCGCCACCTCAAAAGAGTTACTTGCAGTCATAGTTCAGGATAGCCACCGAGTCAAAGCTGGCTTGCTGCAGTTAAACCCCACCATCCCTTTGTCGATAATGATGCATATGTAGTTAGTTCTGATGTAAGTCTTGTTGGGTACATTTGTACTCACGTTTGCCTATTTTATGTTTTTGCAGGGAGACTTTAGTCTCGCTAGTAGTTCGCTTGGACTTCGACGTTTAGCTTGCTACCTCAGCTACGATCTTGTGCCCTCGGCAGGATCTGGTAGATAGTCAGGCTTCTCAGCCTTTTTCATTTGTAGATGTCTGTACTCAGACATGTTAAGCTTCCGCTTGTGCTTTGACTTGTATGCTCTGAATGTTGGGTCATGAGACACATGTCTGTAATATCTCGCTCCTCGGAGCCTATTGAATAAATACTTGAGTTGTAGAGTCAAGTTGTGATGCCATATTGTATTTGCACATATTGAGCATATTATGTGTATGTTATTGAAATGCTTGGTATGTGTGGGATCTGACTATCTAGTTGTTTATCCTTGGTAGCCTCTCTTACCAGGAAATGTCTCCTAGTGCTTCCACTGAGCCCTGGTAGCTTGCTACTGCTCCGGAACACTTAGGCTGGCCGACATGTGTCCTTCTTTGTTCTAGTGTCTGTCCCTTCGAGAAAATGTCACGCGGTGTCTACCGGAGTCCTGTTAGCCTGCTACAGCCCGGTTTACCGGAGTCCTGCTAGCCCAGTTGCTACAGCCCGGATTCACTCGCTGATGACCGACACGTTCGTTGTTGGGTCATGTATGTCTCTCCCGGTAAGTTAGTGCCACTTTGGGTTTACGACTAGCCATGTCAGCCCGGGTTCTTTGTCATATGGATGCTAGCACACTATCATATACGTGAGCCAAAAGGCGCAAACGGTCCCGGGCCTGGTAAGGCGACACCCATGGGAATACCGTGCGTGAGGCTACAAAGTGATATGAAGTGTTACATGCTAGATCGGTGTGGCATAGGATCGGGGGTCCTGACATGCTCTTTGAGAACGTAACACCGCATTGTCGGCGGTCTTGTCCAAAATGCTCATAGCCACAAACTCATCCAACACTTCGCTTGAGGACAAGGTGTGAAAGTCTGGCCTTTGACGAATGATGGAGGACATGGCCTTGTGGTAAGGCATCATGGCCTTGAGAAATTTGCGCTTGATCCAATTGTCATCTGTATCCTTGCTCCCATGATCGCGGAGTGAGACCGCAAGAGTAGTTAATCTCCGATAGAGCTCACGAGGTTCTTCATCTTCTTTCATTGCAAACTGATCGGCTTCATCTTGCACAACTTCATAGTTGGAGCGTTGTATGCTTGCGCTTCCCTTGTAGAGAGAAACAACATGCCTCCATGCATCCTTGGCCACGGTGAAGAGTCGGAGATGAGCAAGATCTTCGGTTGGAATTGCATCTTGGATGATGAAGAGATAATTCTCATTGAATTGATTATCCGCGGCTTCTCGAGGAGTGAAGTTGCTTCGGTCATGCAGATAAAAACCTTCTTCAATGATTCTCCAAAGGTTAGTATTAACATGGTTCAAATGACGCTTAAAACGATAAACCCAAGAATCAAAGTCCTCATTCTTTACAATCTTAGGGGGAGGACCGGCATGATTCAAATGAGTGGAAGGAATTGGTCCACCATAAGTAAGTGGAGGTTCCACATGGGAAAAGATGATGTTGCCATTTTTACCACTACTAGAAGGAGCCTTTTCACTAGTAGCTTCCCCCTTGTCAGAGTTAGCATCCGTCACCTTGTTAGTGGGATCACCCACTTTCATCGGCGCGGTAGATAGTTTAAGCCCTTCTAAGAATTCATTAAACATGCTTTCAACATCGGTCGACATGGAGATTTTCAATGTGTCCAAAGTCGCATTGAATTCCTCACGAGAGACCGTGGTTCCCCCATCGGCCATAGACGAGACCAGATTCACACTGGAGTGCTCCTCCCCACCGTCTACGGTGTCAACCATACTCTTCGGACAGCAAAGTCCTTAATAAAGAGACGAGGCTCTGATACCAATTGAAAGGATCGATATAGTTGACTAGAGGGGGGGTGAATAGGCAACTAACAATTTTTAGCTTTTCTTTACCAAATTAAACTTTGCATCAAAGTAGGTTGTCTAGATATGCAACTAGGTGAGCAACCTATATGATGCAACAATAATAAGCACACAAGCAAGCAAGGGATATACCACAATATATCTTGTACAAGTAAAGGTAAGAGATAACCAAGAGTGGAACCGATGGAGACGAGGATGTGTTACCGAAGTTCCTTCCCTTTGAGGGGAAGTACGTCTCCATTGGAGCGGTGTGGAGGCACAATGCTCCCCAAGAAGCCACTAGGGCCACCGTATTCTCCTCACGCCCTCACACAATGCGAGATGCCGTGATTCCACTATTGGTGCCCTTGGAGGCGGCAACCGAACCTTTACAAACAAGGTTGGGGCAATCTCCACAACTTAATTTGAGGCTCCCAACGACACCACGAAGCTTCACCACAATGGACTATGGCTCCACGGTGACCTCAACCGTCTAGGGTGCCCAAACACCCAAGAGTAACAAGATCCGCAAGGGATTAGTGGGGGTAATCAAATTTCTCTTGGTGGAAGTGTAGATCGGGGCCTTCTCAACCAATCCCTAGAGAATCAACAAGTTTGATTGGCTAGGGAGAGAGATTGGGCAAAAATGGAGCTTGGAGCAACAATGGAGTTTGGGGATGGAAGAGATGAGTCTTCTTGGGGAAGAAGACCCCTTTATATAGTGGGGGGCACATCCAATCGTTATTCAGCCCGCATCCCGCATCTGGGCGGTACTACCATTGTTGGAGCATTAGTACCGCTGCCACAGCGGTACTACCGCCATGGCAAGCAGGCAAAAGGGCAACCAGGACTGAGGGAGAAGTAGTACACGCACTAGGGCGGTACTACCGCCGATAGGCGGTACTGCCTCTTCCTACAGCCTCTGGAAAAATAGGGGAGGGCAGCGAGCTGAGCGGCA
Source organism: Triticum aestivum (assembly GCF_018294505.1). Lineage (NCBI taxonomy): Eukaryota > Viridiplantae > Streptophyta > Magnoliopsida > Poales > Poaceae > Triticum > Triticum aestivum. The sequence goes on along the minus strand of NC_057798.1, from coordinate 595,950,050 downwards.
GTGGAGCGGAAGTAGGAGCGGTACTACCGCACCCTACTGCCGTCCCTACTAGCGCCCCCTGCGTGGTCCTTTACGAAAACCCGACACGAAAAAGTCGAGACCACAGCAGGGGCGTAGACCAGCGGCACTAACAAGCGGTACTACCGCCGATAGGCGGTACCACCGCCCCGGCCGCGGTACTACCTCTTAGCACAAGGCACCCCTTGTTTTGCACAACATGGAAAATCCAACAAGCAGGAAGAAAGCATGGGTGCAAGTAGAATGTGAACATGATGATTCCACCCATACTCTTTCGAAACGGATCCCCTCTTGATAGTACGGTTATCCCTACGACTCAATTCCACCGAAAAGAAACGAAGGAAAATAATCCGTCTAAAGTGAAGTCCTCGAGGGATAGCAATCGCAAAGTGCCCTTATATTAGATCACCTGAAACACTTAGTGCACACGATTAGTCCGCAAACATATTGTCATCAATCACCAAAACTACTTAAGTGATAAATATGCCCTTACAACCGGGACTAAAGGGGTTCTGAAAGTTTCTTTTTTGTTTTTTCATTTCATTTTTGTTTTTAGTTTCTGTTTTAAATTGCTTATATCTTTTAGGATATTTGATGTTTTTGAGTGATTCTTTTTTGCATTAGATTCAAAATTTTGTCTAGTTTCTGTTTGTGCCATTAATTTTCAAATTTGAATGATTCAAATTTTAATTTGTTCAAATTTGCTTCAAACACTAGATTGTGAATAATTTGAGTTTAAAAATAGTTTTAAATTTAATTCTTTTTGCTCCTAGTCACATGTTAGATTGTTGTCATGGTAAGATTAATTTGGGTATTTTTAGCATAATTTAAATTAGGTTTCTAACTAAGACAGTATTGTTTTGCTTATATAGTTGTTTTAGTCCTTTAATTATTGTTTTGAATTATTTTTAGTTTGTTCTTTCTGTAGATTTTAACATGTTGTAGTATGCTTCTGTTAGACAACAGTAGATTGGATGGTAGGATTGGACGGTGCTAAAAGATGTAGTCGATAGTAGGATTGGATGGACACCAGCCCGGACTAAAGAGGTTCTGCAATTTTCAAACTCTACCTCCCTTATCGCCATTTCAGTTTTGAAAAAAAACAAAAGAAAATGAAAAAAACTTCAAAATGAAAATCCTTCAAGATGTAGTTATGTTACTACTTCTACTAGTTAGGAAAATTAAAAAACTTGAATTTTGACATGTTTTGCAAAAAAATTTATGAAAAAGTAAAACGACTATAACTTTTGCATACAATGTCAAAAGAACGTACAATATATCAAAATGTTCAGCACGATAACCCGGTTCCGACGTCGACCACCATAGGCCGTTTTGCCAATTTTTAGAATCCTCAAATTCTGAATGGAAAAAAGTTATCCTCAAATTTAAGTATTTTTTGAATTTCTGGTCAAACTACTTATTCAACAAATATTAGTGTTTCTAAATAATTATTGTTTTTCATAATAATAGTTTCAAACTCAAACGGTGAAACGTGTGACTTCATGCTCAAGTTCAACTCCTAAAATCGAATAACAACAATTGGTGCAACTGGGCAGACATTGTATATAGTGATTCATTGATTCTCACCATTTTATACCTTAGCTAGTACCAGATCAACAAATTATAACCATTTTATCAATGAATCCAGATCAGGTACTTGTGTTTAGCCAAACATAGAAAGCTCATTAGTTCTCATCCGATTCACATCACAAAGAAGCAATTGATTCCAGCATATGAGAAATAATTTTAAAAATTAATGATGTCATATTTGGATTCCTCACATCTTTCTGATAATAATGGATATATTATTTATCAAATTTCGATTTACATATTTAAAGATATTAATCATGCCATCTTAAATAATAAATGGCAAAAATAGAATAAAATAATATTATTACTTATTTTATTTTCATTGCAATTCAGTATTATTATTACTTATTTTATTTTCATTGCAATTCAATATTATTATTACTTATTTTATTTTCATTGCAATTCAATATTATTATTACTTATTTTATTTTCATTGCAATTCAATATTATTATTACTTATTTTACTTTAATAATTGTTTGGAATTCAAAAAATTAAATCATGTGACATAAAGACCTAATTGTAAGGAAAACAACAAGTGCAGACTTGGAAACTAGGGGGAATACAACTCGGAAGTTAAGCGTGCTTAGGCTGGAGTAGTGAGAGGATGGGTGACCGACCGGGAAGTTAGACGATTTGGAATGAGTGCTCCACACTTGAGGAGTGATTAGGGATTAAGCGTGCTTAGGCTGGGTTAGTGATGAGGGGTGATTAAAGATTAAATTGCCAAAAAATTCAGAAATTAGAAAATCGAAATAAAATTAAGAAAAAACAATTTTTTTCAAAAAAATTCCTTTAGTCCCGGTTGGTGGTACCAACCGGGACAAAAGGTTGAGCCTTTAGTCCCGGTTGGTAACACCAACCGGGACTAAAGGCCCTCCAGTGTGACACCCTCGTTTTTGTCCTCTTTCTTTTTCTGAGTTTTATTGCTTTTTGAATTGAATTTGAGTTTTTGAATCAACTTATTTGGACTTCATCACTTGGGCATTCCTTTGATTTTCACCAAAGTGACTCATCTCACCTCCAAACCCATCCTTGCCCTCTGATATACCCAAATATAACATTGGGAATATTTTTCTTTTAAGAAAAATATTCATTTTCTCTCTGAAATCACACTTCAGTCACTTCTACTCCAAAGCAACCCTCACTTTTCTTGCCCACAAAAATCTAAGAAAATTCTTGAATATTCTTTGGACCTTGGCACACCTCCCAGTGCAAAAGTATTTCATGGTTATTTGGAATATTTTTGCTACAAAAAATCTTTTTCAGTCTGGTCAGAAAATGCATGTTGTGAAGGAAGTGCATTTTTTGCTTGATCCTTTGGAGCTGAAATTTTTAGGGCTTCATTACCCTCCTAAGTAACTCCTAGCCACCAAAAATCAACTCTTAACTCTCTCTAGATTTTTTTCTATTAAGCTCCAAAGTTTCTGTCCAGAAACTTGCCTAGAAGCTACAGACTCACCAAGTCGGCCCGGCATTAACTTGGATGCTTGGATCGACCTAGCCTTGTGAAGACAACACCCAAGACATGAATTTAATGCTCAGCGCGTCGTGTAGCCGGAGTTCACGTGGTGACCACGCGAGGAGATGGCCCCTGGCATGTGTTTGACACGCTCTACATCGCGCTAGTGGCTCTGTTTCACTCGTGCCCGCGTCAGAGCTCACCTCAGCCTGCCGCACCGCGCCACCACCCTCGTCTCATCTCCCTTGACCGCTCCCTGCCGCTCGTCATGTTCTCTTCCACGTTCCCCCATAGTGGCCGCGTGAGCCGTGGAGTCTTTTCCCCCTCTCAATGGCGCCAGCTAACGCCGAGCGCCGCTTCCAGAGTCCTCCGGCAAGCCCAAGACCCCGTTACCCTCCGCCTTTAAATAGAGCTCGACCCACCCTTCTCCGAGCACCAAATCACACACACCTAACCTCCACACCTCCTCAACTAGCCATGGCCGGGCCAGGCTGGCCTCTGGCCGCCTTTCCCCTCCGTCGCTCATCGGCGATCCAAGTCCTCTGCCCCTCCCACTCCATTGCCTCTCGAGCTCCTCTGACTGCTCAGGGTGTTCCTGGTGGTCCATTGGTCCTAGCTGGCGCCTCTGGAGCCCTTGGAACGGCCTCATGTTGCTAGCGTCTTCCTCTCTGACGAGCTCCGCCCACTGCATCCGCTGGGAGGACCACGCCGACCTTGTCCGACCACCTCTCGCCACGTTTCAGGTACGTGTAGGTGCGTCGTAACCTTGCATGTCCACCCCTCCCTTCCACGGCGGCCGCCAAGCTCTCGTCGCTGGAGAATTACCGACGACGAATCGTCCCCTCCTCTGTTTCTCTCCCCCTCCCTCTAAATCTGACCGCGGGGGCCCACTGTCAGCCACTCAGCTACGTCCCAAAGTGGTATGAGTGGAGACGCCCCGCTGGTTTACGCCTTCGACGTCACCCCCTCTCTGATTTTCTGAAAAATCAAATTTAAATTCAGAAAATTGACTCAACTTTGACCAGCTATAACTCCTATCTATAAGTCCAAAGGACATGATTCTTTTTGCATTAGTTTTGTGTTGCACTCCTCTATCAGCATGCAAAAGATGAGATTTTTGCTTGCTGTGTATATTTTCTGGTGCATTAAACAGTGTTATGTGCCATTTTCTTTTTGCTATTTTAAATATTTTCAGAAGGAATTTGTTGCCTTGAAGATAACCAGGGGGAGTGTGACCCTTCTCTTCACTAAGGCAAGCCATCACAAATATTTGCAAGAGTGACATACTATGATTTTCACTTGAATATGATTATTTTAAATGCATATAGAAACTCAATATGAATTCATTTGATGCTAGTTGCAAATTCTTGCTATGCTTGCTCTGTTATCAGTAGCATGATAATTGAATAATCAAGTTTATGAAGTAGATTAAAGTGAAGTCATGCTTGATCTAGTCCATATCGATATTATGTTGAAAATGGTGCATAGTTTGTTCATTGCATTTTCATGGCATACTATGACTCAGTAAAATTATTTGCAAGTTGAAACCTGATAATAAACCAACCTGAACATATTGTTGATCGAGTCATGGTGCCACCAAATCAAGCTTCCCAGTGCAACCACATTTGCCTTTATGGGGAGGCCCTTTCCCGGTCTATTGTTATGCCTCTCGCCGGTGCCTCCCACCAGGGAAGGTTATGCACTGGTGCTACCCTAGCCTGGTAGGTGAGGGAGTTCCGGACTAGGGGGTGTATGGATAGCCGAACTATCATCATCAGCCGGACTCCAAGACTATGAAGATACAAGATTGAAGACTTCGTCCCGTGTCCGGATGGGACTTCCCTTGGCGTGGAAGGCAAGCTTGGCGATACGAATATGTAGATCTCCTACCATTGTAACCGACTCTGTGTAACCCTATCCCTCTCCGGTGTCTATATAAACCGGATGGCTTTAGTCCATAGGACGAACAACAATCATACCATAGGCTAGCTTCTAGGGTTTAGCCTCCTTGATCTCGTGGTAGATCCACTCTTGTAACACACATCATCAATATTAATCAAGCAGGACGTAGGGTTTTACCTCCATCAAGAGGGACCGAACCTGGGTAAAACATCGTGTCCCTTGTCTCCTGTTACCATCCGCCTAGACGCACAGTTCGGGACCCCCTACCCGAGATCCGCCGGTTTTGACACCGACATTGGTGCTTTCATTGAGAGTTCCTCTGTGTCGTCACCGATAGGCTCGATGGCTTCTTTGATCGTCATCAACGACGCAGTCCAGGGTGAGACTTTTCTCCCCGGACAGATCTTCGTATTCGGCGGCTTTGCACTGCGGGCCAATTCGCTTGGCCATCTGGAGCAGATCGAAAGCTACGCCCCTGGCCGTCAGGTCAGATTTGGAAGTTTAAACTTCACGGCGGACATCCGCGAGGACTTGATCTTTGATGGATTGGAGCCACAGCCGAGCATGCCGCACTGTCACGGCGAGCATGATTTAGCTCAGCAGCCGGACAGTACCCTGGAGGCCGCACTCGAACCCGCTCCGATCTTCAGTTCGGGGCCGGCTGCGCAGGCCGAGGATGGATGGCTAGACACCGCCTCGAGAACCGCAACCTCTACGGCGATAGAGCCGAACAGTGACCTTGTCCCCCATGAAGTTTGTGACTCCGAGGTGCCGGACTCCGAACCTCCCGCGCCCCCTCCGGTCGAGTCCGATTGGGCGCCGATCATGGAGTTCACCGCAGCGGACATCTTTCAACACTCACCTTTTGGCGACATCTTGAGTTCTCTAAAGTATCTCTCGTTATCGGGAGAGCCCTGGCCGGACTGCGGTCAGGACAGTTGGGATGCGGACGACAAAGAAATTCAAAGCCCACCCACCACCCACCTCGTAGCCGCTGTCGACGATCTAACCGACATGCTAGACTACGACTCCGAAGACATCGACGGTATGGATGAAGATGTCGGAGACGACCAAGAACCAGCGCCTATTGGGCACTGGAAAGCCACCTCATCATATGACATATACATGGTGGATATCCCAAAGGATGGGAACGGCGAAGAAACAGCGAGGGATGACCCCTCCAAGAAGCAGCCCAAGCGCCGGCGTCAGCGGCGCCGCTCTAAATCCCGCCACAGCAAGAATGAAGACTCCGGCACCGGAGATAATAATACACCGGACAGTGCTGAAGATAACCCACTCCAGCAAGATGCAGCGCAGGAGGACGGAGACGCCAGCCCTCATGAGAGAGCGGCAGAAGAAGAGGTAGAGGATTATATGCCTCCCTCCGGAGACGAGGCAAGCCTCGACGACGATGAGTTCGTCGTGCCTGAGGATCCCGTCGAACAAGAGCGTTTTAAACGCAAGCTTATGTCCACGGTGGACAGCCTCAAGAAAAAGCAGCAACAGCTTAGAGCTGATCAAGATCTGCTAGCCGACAGATGGACTGAAGTCCTCGCGACCGAAGAGCATGAGCTCGAACGCCCCTCCAAAAGCTACCCTAAGCGCAAATTGCTCCCCCGATTAGAGGAGGAAGCATATGAACCTGCATCACCAGGAGACAATACGGCTGACCGACCACCCCGTGGTCGAGATAGAGAGGCCTTTAGGCCCTTTACCAGACCCGTACCCCGGCATCGCTCGAAAAGCGCAAGGCCACAGGGGAACGCTCCGGACTTGCAAGATATATTGGAGGATAAGGCAAGACAATCAAGATCGATCTATGGATCGCGTGGGCGCCCCCACGGTACGTGACGACAGCCGTCGCGCCGGACACAGTAAGTCCGGTTGGGTCGAACAAAACAGGCAAAGTTCTTCTGAGCTCCGTCGTGATATTGCCCAGTACAAAGGCGCCGCACACCCACTATGCTTCACAGATGAAGTAATGGATCATCAAATTCCCGAAGTGTTTAAACCCGTGAATATCGAATCTTACGATGGCACAACAGACCCCGCGGTTTGGATCGAAGACTATCTTCTTCACATCCACATGGCCCGCGGTGACGATCTTCACGCCATAAAATATCTCCCCCTCAAGCTTAAAGGACCAGCCCGGCATTGGCTTAACAGCTTGCCAGCAGAGTCAATTGGGAGTTGGGAAGACTTGGAAGCCGCATTCCTCGATAACTTCCAAGGCACGTATGTGCGACCACCAGACACTAACGACCTAAGCCACATAATTCAGCAGCCAGACGAATCGGCCACACAATTCTGGACACGGTTCTTAAACAAGAAAAACCAAATCGTCGATTGTCCGGATGCGGAGGCCCTCGCGGCCTTCAAGCATAACATCCGTGACGATTGGCTTGCCCGGCACCTGGGATAGGAAAAGCCGAAATCCATGGCAGCCCTCACATCTCTGATGACCCGCTTTTGCGCGGGTGAGGATAGCTGGCTAGAACGCAGCAACAACCTCAGCAAACACTCTGGCAGTCCGGATTTCAAGGACCGAAATGGCAGGTCGCGTCGTAACAAAAACAAGCGCCGCATCAACGGCGACAGTACTGAGGATACGGCAGTCAATGCCGGATTCAGAGGCTCTAAACCCGGTGAGCGGAAAAAGGCATTCAAAAGAACTACTCCGGGTCCGTCCAATTTGGACCGAATACTCGACCGCTTGTGCCAGATACACGGCACCCCCGAAAAGCCAGCTAACCACACCAATAGGGACTGTTGGGTATTCAAGTAGGCGGGCAAGTTAATTGCCGAAAACAATGACAAGGGGCTGCATAGCAACGACGAGGAAGAGACCCGACCGCCGAACAATAGAGGACAAAAAGGTTTCCCCCCACAGGTGCGGACGGTGAACATGATATACGCAACGCACATACCCAAAAGGGAGCGGAAGCATGCACTCAGGGATGTATATGCGATGGAGCCAGTCGCCCCGAAGTTCAACCCATGGTCCTCCTGCCCGATCACTTTCGACCGAAGGGACCACCCCACCAGCATCCGCCACGGCGGATTCGCCGCATTGGTCTTAGACCCAATCATCGATGGATTTCACCTCACCAGAGTCCTGATGGACGGCGGCAGCAGCCTGAACCTGCTTTATCAGGATACAGTGTGCAAAATGGGCATAGACCCCTCAAGGATCATACCTACCAAGACGACCTTTAAAGGCATCATACCAGGTGTAGAAGCCAATTGTACAGGCTCCGTTACACTGGAAGTGGTGTTCGGATCCCCGGATAACTTCCGAAGCGAGGAGTTAATCTTGAACATAGTCCCGTTCCGCAGCGGCTATCATGCTTTGCTCGGACGTACCGTGTTTGCAAAGTTCAACGCGGTGCCGCACTACGCATACCTCAAGATCAAGATGCCAGGCCCTCAAGGAGTCATCACGGTCAATGGAAACACTGAATGTTCTCTCCGAACGGAGGAACATACAGCGGCTCTCGCGGCAGAAGTACAAAGCAGCCTCTTAAGGCAATTCTCGAGTCTGGCCGCTAAACGGCCGGACACAGCTAAGCGCGCCCGGAGTAACCTACAACAAGACCACCTGGCACGTTCCAAGCACGCGTAGCAGTGCGGCCCCAACCCCAGCTCCTGCAAAATGTCAAAGCAAGTCCTTCGCGTACATCACTACGCTCTGAAGATACCATGGGCATGGGGAGAGGGGCACGACCACGATAAGCCCAGACTACGGCTCAACCACACCAGGGGCTCTCAAGTGTGTCGTTCTTTTTTACCTTTTCTTTTTTACCCACAGGACTCCGTTCGTCAGAGGCCTTGTCCGGCAGTAGACATGCCGAACTCACGATGCAACAGCCAGGGAAGGATAAAAGCTACAACGAAAATACAGGTGGTCTCCATTACGAGCATTTCTATACACCAATCCGCAGCCTATCCCTGGAGGGGGACATGTTTAACAGTCCCATCCCTTGCTTATCGCACTATTTGTATCATTCTGCATTCATAGCAGCACTTATTGAATAAAACAATGCAGCACCTTTTTGCTTATAATTGCATTTTCTTTTTATACATATGTTCATTTATGGCATGTCGCATCCGTACACTTTGGTACGGCTACAATACACCAGGGGCTTATGCTTCCCGCATCATGGTGTGATAAGTCCGAACACTTTCACAAGTGCGGCACCCCGAACTTATAACACTATATGCATCGGCTCCGAATCATGTCTTGGGTCAATAGTTGGGTTTGCCCGGCTCCCATGTTTTGGTACCTTACGTTCCGTTATATCGGCTAAGGTAGCACTGGGAGAACCACTGCGATTGCGCCCCAGTTGAGCTGGGTTAACACCTTAGTGGAGAAAGCTAAAACTGACCGTCATGATGAGGCGAGAGTCGGTCGCTGTTCGGAGAGGTTTTTTGCGAGTCCTTAAAGACTTATGCCGCTTAGAGCGAGGAGCCGGATCCTGTCCGGCCCAGGCGTGGATAGCGCCCCAAATTCGGCCTTCCAAAGACTAGGGGCTTCGCCGAAATTTAAAATTATAGAATTCTATGGCTAAGTGAGAGTGTTCAAGCATTATAAGTACGGTTGCCTTGTTCGCTGTGTTGAGCGCCTCCCTAGATGGACCCAAAAATGGGAACAAGAGTGCTCAAGTTTATCCCGAACACCCCAGCACTCGTGGCATGAGGGCTGAAGCCGAGGACTTGCCATCTCTCAGATTTGATAAACAGCCGCACAGAAGGTAATATTTTAAATTAACAAGCGTTGCTTAGCGCATATGAACTAAGTTTTCAGCGCACAGGATAACAAAATGTGAGTCTACTCAAAAATTACATCCTTGGAGCACTCCCCCGCAATAGTGCGGGCACCCTTCAGCACGCTCTTATAATACGTCTCGGGCGTGCGATGATCCTTGCCCTCTGGTGGTGGGTCTGTCACAAGCTTCTGGGCATCCATCTTGCCCCAGTGCACCTTTGCGCGGACAAGGGCCCGACGGGCACCCTCAATACAGGCGGAGTTCTTGATGACTTCAACCCACAGGCACGCATCCACCAGCCGCCGCACTAGGTCGAAGTAGCTCCCAGGCATGGCCTCCTTAGGCCACAGCCGAACAATGAGGCCCTTCATGGCCTGTTCGGCCGCCTTGTGGAGCTCGACCAGCTGCTTCAGCTGGTCGCTAAGGGGCACCGGATGTTCGGCCTCAGCATACTAAGACCAGAAGACCTTCTCTGTCGAGCTCCCCTCCTCGGCCCGGTAGAATGCGGCAGCGTCGGACACGCTGCGAGAAAGATCTGTGAATGCCCCTGGAGAGCTCCGAATACGGGTAAGCAATAGGTAATTAACACTCACATGCTTACTTTGCATGAAAAATGCCTTACCTGCCGCTATTTTCTTCACCGCCTCAATCTCCTGGAGGGCCTTGTAGGCTTCGGCCTTAGCGGCTTTGGCACTCTCACGAGCAGTTGCAAGCTCAGACTCTCGAGTCTTCGAGTCACGCTCCAGGCTCTCATGTTTTTTCATGAGATCCTGGAGCTCTTGCTGTACCTCCGCCACCCGCGCCTCCTGCCTCTCTCGCTCGGTGCGCTCCACGGCTGCAGTGCGTTCGGCCGCGGCCACCGCCTCTTTCAGGGTCGCCACCTTGTTAATGGCCCCTGCAATGCCCATGTTATCCTTGTCATTCTTTTGCAACCAAAATCCTTTTCTGTAAGGTACAATTTTAATAAGGTATCACTCACCTTCCTTGTCCTCGAGCTGCTTCTTGGCACGGCCGAGCTCGTTCTCGGACCGCTCGAGGTTCTCCTTCAAAGTATTGACCTCCGCAGTCAGTGCGGCAGAGGTCAGCAGCGCAGCCTGCAATCCCATATTGACATATTTATTATGGCTCCTCTGTATATCTTTTTAGATCCTCAGTCCGGCTTTTCTTTCCGAACACCGAACCGAGCATCAGGGGCTACTGTCTATGCGGTACCATTTTATACATATTGAAATTCTTACCTCAAAGCCTGTTAGAAGGCTGCTGCAAGCTTCGGTCAGCCCGCTCTTGGTGAGCTGCACCTTCTGAATCACCGCACTCATAACAGTACGGTGTTCCTCTTTGATGGAGGCGCCGTTGAGCGCCTCCAGCAAGTTATCCGGCACCTCCGGTTGGACGGAGGCAGGCGGTGTCACCGTCTTGCCCTTCTTGCGAAGGGGTTGCCCGCCGGACTCCGGAGCCACTATGGGTTCCGGGGCCGAGTCCGGTGCAAAGTCCGGGAGGTTGTCCTGCGACACCTCCGGGGCCCTCTCCTCCTGGTGGGTCCCTTCCTGGGATCCCACCTCGGCTTCGTCCGCGGGGGTGGAGGCAGTCGGAAGAGAATCCATATCCGATGCCCCTAAGGACCCGCTCGATGAAGCAGGAAGATCATCCTTAGGCGGACTGCAGGGTTGTATGCGGCATTAGAAAGACATTATGTGGCGAAAAATATAAACCTTGAAGTTATTCGCGAGTCCGGATACTTACGATCTCGCCTGAGGCTTGGCCCTTGGGGGCCAGTCCTCCTCGTCGTCACTGGCGCTGGCGGAGCAGTCCGGGGGGAGAGTTTTTCCCTTCTTGGACCCTTCGTCCTGAAGGAAATATGCCCTAGAGGCAATAATAAAGTTATTATTTATTTCCTTATATCATGATAAATGTTTATTATTCATGCTAGAATTGTATTAACCGGAAACATAATACATGTGTGAATACATAGACAAACATAGTGTCACTAGTATGCCTCTACTTGACTAGCTCGTTTATCAAAGATGGTTATGTTTCCTAACCATGGACAAAAGAGTTGTCATTTGATTAATGGGATCACATCATTAGGAGAATGATGTGATTGACTTAACCCATTCCGTTAGCTTAGCACTTGATCGTTTAGTATGTTGCTATTGCTTTCTTCATGACTTATACATGTTCCTGTAACTATGAGATTATGCAACTCCCGTTTACCGGAAGAACACTTTGTGTGCTACCAAACGTCACAACGTAACTGGGTGATTATAAAGGTGCTCTACAGGTGTTTCCGAAGGTACATGTTGGGTTGGCATAATTCGAGATTAGGTTTTGTCACTCCGATTGTCGGAGAGGTATCTCTGGGCCCTCTCGGTAATACTCATCACCTAAGCCTTGCAAGCATTGTAACTAATGAGTTAGTTATAAGATGATGTGTTATAGAACGAGTAAAGAGACTTGCCGGTAACGAGATTGAACTAGGTATTGGATACCGACGATCAAATCTCGGGCAAGTAACATACCGATGACAAAGGGAACAACGTATGTTGTTATGCGGTTTGACCGATAAAGATCTTCGTAGAATATGTAGGAACCAATATGGGCATCCAGGTTCTGCTATTGGTTATTGACCGAGAATAGTTCTAGGTCATGTCTACATAGTTCTCGAACCCGTAGGGTCCGCACGCTTAACGTTACGATGACAGTTTTATTATGAGTTTACAAGTTTTGATGTACCAAAGTTTGTTCGGAGTCCCGGATGTGATCACGGACATGACGAGGAGTCTCGAAATGGTCGAGACATAAAGATTGATATATTGGACGACTATATTCGGACACCGGAAGTGTTCCGGGTGATTTCGGAGAAAACCAGAGTGCCGGAGGGTTACCGGAACCCCTCCCGAAGAGTTAATGGGCCACATGGGCCTTGGTGGGAAGAGAGAGGGGCGGCCAGGAAGGGCCGCGTGCCCCCTCTCCCTCTGGTCCGAATTGGACTAGGAGGGGGGCGGCGCCCCCCTCTTTCCTTCCCCTCCTCTCCCCCTTCCTTCCCCTCCTAGTAGGAGTAGGAAAGGAGGAGTCCTACTCCTACTAGGAGGAGGACTCCTCCTCCTGGCGCGCCCAACAAGGGCCGGCCGGCCTCCCCCCTCCCTCCTTTATATACGGGGGCAGGGGGCACCCCATAGACACACAAGTTGATCTACGGATCGTTCCTTAGCCGTGTGCGGTGCCCCCCTCCACCATATTCCACCTCGGTCATATCGTCGCGGAGTTTAGGCGAAGCCCTGCGCTAGTAGAACATCATCATCGTCACCACGCCGTCGTGCTGACAGAACTCATCCCTGAAGCTTTGCTGGATCGGAGCCCGGGGATCGTCATCGAGCTGAACGTGTGCTGAACTCGGAGGTGCCGTACGTTCGGTGCTTGGATCGGTCGGATCGTGAAGACGTACGACTACATCAACCGCGTTGTCATAACGCTTCCGCTTACGGTCTACGAGGGTACATGGACGAACACTCTCCCCTCTCGTTGCTATGCATCATCATGATCTTGCGTGTGCATAGGATTTTTTTTTTGAAATTACTACGTTCCCCAACAGTGGCATCCGAGCCAGGTTTTATGCGTAGATGTCATATGCACGAGTAGAACACAAGTGAGTTGTGGTCGATATAAGTCATACTGCTTACCAGCATGTCATACTTTGGTTCAGCGGCATTGTGAGATGAAGCGGCCCGGACCGACATTACACGTATGCTTAAGCGAGACTGGTTTCACCGTTACGAGCACTCGTGCTTAAAGGTGACTGGCGGGTGTCTGTCTCTCTCACTTTAGTTGAACCGAGTATGGCTACGCCCGGTCCTTGCGAAGGTTAAAACAACACTAACTTGACAAACTATCGTTGTGGTTTTGATGCGTAGGTAAGAACGGTTCTTGCTCAGCCCGTAGCAGCCACGTAAAACTTGCAACAACAAAATAGAGGACGTCTAACTTGTTTTTGCAGGGTATGTTGTGATGTGATATGGTCAAGACGTGATGCTATATTTTATTGTATGAGATGATCATGTTTTGTAACCGAAGTTATCGGCAACTGGTAGGAGCCATATGGTTGTCGCTTTATTGTATGAAATGCAAACGCCCTGTAATTGCTTTACTTTATCACTAAGCGGTAGCGATAGTCGTAGAAGCAATAGATGGCGTAAACGACAACGATGCTACGATGAAGATCAAGGTGTCGCGCCGGTGGCGATGGTGATCACGACGGTGCTTCGGAGATGGAGATCACAAGCACAAGATGATGATGGCCATATCATATCACTTATATTGATTGCATGTGATGTTTATCCTTTATGCATCTTATCTTGCTTTGATTGACGGTAGCATTTTAAGATGATCTCTCACTAAAAATTATCAAGAAGTGTTCTCCCTGAGTATGCACCGTTGCCAAAGTTTGTCGTGCCCAGACACCACGTGATGATCGGGTGTGATAAGCTCTACATCCATCTACAACGGGTGCAAGCCAGTTTTGCACACGCAGAATACTCAGGTTAAACTTGACGAGCCTAGCATATGCAGATATGGCCTCGGAACACGGAGACCGAAAGGTCGAGCGTGAATCATATAGTAGATATGATCAACATAGTGATGTTCATCATTGAAAACTACTCCATCTCACATGATGATCGGTTATGGTTTAGTTGATTTGGATCATGTGATCACTTAGATGACTCGAGAGAGTCTGTCTAAGTGGGAGTTCTTAAGTAATATGATTAATTGAACTTAAATTTATCATGAACTTAGTCCTGGTAGTATTTTGCAAATTATGTTGTAGATCAATAGCTTGCGTTGTTGCTATCATATGTTTATTTTGATATGTTCCTAGAGAAAATTGTGTTGAAAGTTGTTAGTAGCAATGATGCGGATTGGATCCGTGATCTGAGGTTTATCCTCATTGCTGCACAGAAGAATTATGTCCTTAATGCACCGCTAGGTGACAGACCTATTGCAGGAGCAGATGCAGACATTATGAATGTTTGGCTAGCTCAATATGATGACTACTTGATAGTTTTGTGCACCATGCTTAACGGATTAGAATCGGGAGACGTTTTTGAATGTCATGGACCATATGAGATGTTCCAGGAGTTGAAGTTAATATTTCAAGCAAATACCCGAGTTGAGAGATATGAAGTATCCAACAAGTTCTATAGCTAAAAGATGGAGGAGAATCGCTCAACTAGTGAGCATGTGCTCAGATTGTCTGGGTACTACAATCGCTTGAATCAAGTGGGAGTTAATCTTCCAGATAAGATAGTGATTGACAGAATTCTCTAGTCACCACCACCAAGTTAGTAGAACTTCATGATGAACTATAATGCAAGGGATGATGAAAACGATTCCCGAGCTCTTCGTGATGCTGAAATCGACGAAGGTAGAAATCAAGAAAGAGCATCAAGTGTTGATGATTGACAAGACCACTAGTTTCAAGAAAAGGGCAAAGGGAAAGAAAGGGAACTTCAAGCAGAATGGCAAGCAAGTTGTCACTCCCGCGAAGAAGCCCAAAGCTGGACTAAAGCCTGAAACTGAGTGATTATACTGCAAAGGAAATGGTCACTAGAAGCGGAAATGCCTTGAATATTTGGTGGATAAGAAGGATGGCAAAGTGAACAAGGGTATATTTGATATACAGGTTATTGATGTGTGCCTTACTAGTGTTTATAGTAGCCCCTGAGTATTTGATACTTGTTCGGTTACTAAGATTAGTAACTCGAAACAGGAGTTACAGAATAAACAGAGACTAGTTGAGAGGAACTGACGATGAGTGTTGGAAATAGTTCCGAGATTGATATGATCATCATCACACACTCCCTATACTTTCGGGATTAGTGTTAAACCTAAATAAATGTTATTTAGCATTTGCGTTGAGCATGAATATGATTTGATCATGTTTATTGCGATACAGCTATTCATTTGAAGTTAAAGAATAATTGTTATTCTGTTTACATGAATAAGACCTTCAATGGTTATACACCCAATGAAAATAGTTTGTTCGATCTTGATCGTAGTGATACACATATTCATAATATTGATGCCAAAAGATGCAAAGTTAATAATGATAGTGCAACCTATTTGTGGCACTGCCGTTTGGGTCATATCGGTGTAAAGCGCATGAAGAAACTCCATAAAGATGGATTTTCGGAATCACTTGGTTATGAATCATTTGATGCTTGCGAACCGTGCCTTTTGGGCAAGATGACTAAAACTCCGTTCTCCGGAACAATGGAACAAGCTACTGACTTATTGGAAATAATACATACCGATGTATGCGATCCAATGAGTGTTGATGCTCGTGGCAAGTATCGTTATTTTCTGACCTTCACAAGATGATTTGAGCAGATATGGGTATATCTACTTGATAAAACATAAGTCTGAAATAGTTGACAGGTTCAAAGAATTTCAGAGTGAAGTGGAAAAATCATCGTAACAAGAAAAAAATAAAGTTTCTGCGATCTGATCGCGGAGACAAATATTTGAGTTACGAGTTTGGTCTTCAATTAAAACAATGTGGAATAGTTTCACAGCTCACGCCACCTGGAACACCACAACGTTATGGTGTGTCCGAACGTCGTAACCGCACTTTATTGGATATGGTGCGATCTATGATGTCTCTTACTGATTTACCACTATTGTTTTGGGGTTATGCATTAGAGACAGCTGCATTCACGTTAAAAGGGAACCATCTAAATCCGTTGAGATGACACTGTATGAACTATGGTTTAGCAGTAAACCTAAGCTGTCGTTTCTTACAGTTTGGAGTTGCGATGCTTATATGAAAAAGGTTTTCAACCTGATAAGCTCAAACCCAAATCGGAGAAGTGCGTCTTCATAGAAAACCCAAAGGAAACTGTTGGGTACTCCTTCTATCACAGATCCAAAGGCAAAACATTTGTTGCTAAGAATGGATCCTTTCTAGAGAAGGAGTTTCTCTCGAAAGAAGTGAGTGGGAGGAAAGTAGAACTTGATGAGGTAACTATATCTACTCCCTTGTTGGAAAGTAGTTTATCACAGAAATCAGTTCCAGTGATTCCTACACCAATTAGTGAGGAAGTTAATGATGATGACCATGAAACTTCAGATCAAGTTACTACCAAACCTCGTAGGTCTTCCATAGTAAGATCCGCACCAGAGTGGTGCAGTAATCATGTTCTGGAAGTCATGTTACTAGACCATGATGAACCTGCGAACTATGAGGAAGCGATGACGAGCTCAGATTCCACGAAATGGCTTGAGGCCATAAAATCTGAGATATGATCCATGTATGAGAACAAAGTATGGACTTTGATTGACTTGCTCGATGATCAGCAAGCCATGTTAAATAAATGGATCTTCAAGAGGAAGACGAACACTGATAGTAGTGTTACTATCTACTAAGCTCAACTTGTTGCGAAAGGCTTTCAACAAGTTCAAGGTGTTGAATACGATGAGATTTTCTCACTCGTATCGATGCTTAAGTCTGTCTGAATCATGTTAGCAATTGCCACATTTTATGAAATCTGGCGAATGGATGTCAAAACTGCATTCCTTAATGGTTTTCTTAAAGGAGAGTTGTATATGATACAACCAGAAGTTTTTGTCGATCCGAAAGGTGCTAACAAAATGTGCAAGCTCCAGCGATTCATCAATGGACTGGTGCAAGCATCTCAGAGTTGGAATATACGCTTTGATAAGTTGATCAAAGCATATAGTTTTGTACAGACTTACGGTGAAGCCTGTATTTACAAGAAAGTGAGTGGGAGCACTACAGCATTTCTGATAAGTATATGTGAATGACATATTTTTGATCGAAAATAATGTAGAATTATTCTGCAAAGCATAAAGGGGTGTTTGAAAGGAGTTCTTTCAAAGAAAGACCTCGGTGAAGCTGCTTACATATTGAGCATCAAGATCTATTGAGATAGATCAAGACGCTTGATAAGTTTTTTCAATAAGTACATACCTTGTGAAGATTTTGAAGTAGTTCAAAATGGAACAGTCAAAAAAAAGTTCTTGCCTGTGTTGCAAAGGTGTGAAATTGAGTAAGACTCAAATCCCGACCACGGCAGAAAATAGAAAAGAGAATGAAAGTCATTCCCTATGCCTCAGTCATAGGTTCTATAAAGTATGCTATGTTATGTACCAGACCTATTGTATACCTTGCTCTGAGTTTGGCAAGGGAGTACAATTTTGATCTAAGAGTAGATCACTGGACAACGGTCAAGAATATCCTTAGTGAGGACTAAGAAAATATTTCTCGATAATGGAAGTGATAAAAGAGCTCGTCGTAAAAGTTAGAACGATACAAGCTTTTACACCGATCCAGATGGCTCTAAATCCCAATCTGGATACATATTGAAAGTGGGAGCAATTAGCTAGAATAGCTTTGTGCAAAGCATTATAGACACAGAATATTTGCAAAATACATACGACTCTGTAATATGACAGACCCGTTGACTAAACTTCTCTCACAAGCAAAACATGATCATACCTTAGTACTCTTTGGGTGTTAATCACATTGCAATGTGAACTAGATTATTGACTCTAGTAAACCCTTTGGGTGTTGGTCACATGACGATGTGAACTATGGGTGTTAATCATATACAGATATGAATATTGGTGTTAAATCACATGGCGATGTGAACTAGATTATTGACTCTAGTGCAAGTGGGAGACTGAAGGAAATATGCCCTAGAGGCAATAATAAAGTTATTATTTATTTCCTTATATCATGATAAATGTTTATTATTCATGCTAGAATTGTATTAACTGGAAACATAATACATGTGTGAATACATAGACAAACATAGTGTCACTAGTATGCCTCTACTTGACTAGCTCGTTTATCAAAGATGGTTATGTTTCCTAACCATGGACAAAAGAGTTGTCATTTGATTAACGGGATCACATCATTAGGAGAATGATGTGATTGACTTAACCCATTCCGTTAGCTTAGCACTTGATCGTTTAGTATGTTGCTATTGCTTTCTTCATGACTTATACATGTTCCTGTAACTATGAGATTATGCAACTCCCGTTTACTGGAAGAACACTTTGTGTGCTACCAAACGTCACAACGTAACTGGGTGATTATAAAGGTGCTCTACAGGTGTTTCTGAAGGTACATGTTGGGTTGGCATAATTCGAGATTAGGTTTTGTCACTCCGATTGTCGGAGAGGTATCTCTGGGCCCTCTCGGTAATACTCATCACCTAAGCCTTGCAAGCATTGTAACTAATGAGTTAGTTATAAGATGATGTGTTACGGAACGAGTAAAGAGACTTGCCGGTAACGAGATTGAACTAGGTATTGGATACCGACGATCAAATCTCGGGCAAGTAATATACCGATGACAAAGGGAACAAGGTATGTTGTTATGCGGTTTGACCGATAAAGATCTTCGTAGAATATGTAGGAACCAATATGGGCATCCAGGTTCCGCTATTGGTTATTGACCGAGAATAGTTCTAGGTCATGTCTACATAGTTCTCGAACCCGTAGGGTCCGCACGCTTAACGTTACGATGATAGTTGTATTATGAGTTTACAAGTTTTGATGTACCGAAGTTTGTTCGGAGTCCCGGATGTGATCACGGACATGACGAGGAGTCTCGAAATGGTCGAGACATAAAGATTGATATATTGGACGACTATATTCGGACACCGGAAGTGTTCTGGGTGATTTCAGAGAAAACCGGAGTGCCGGAGGGTTACCGGAACCCCTCCCGAAGAGTTAATGGGCCACATGGGCCTTGGTGGGAAGAGAGAGGGGCGGCCAGGAAGGGCCGCGCGCCCCCTCTCCCTCTGGTCCGAATTGGACTAGGAGGGGGGGGCGGCGCCCCCCTCTTTCCTTCCCCTCCTCTCCCCCTTCCTTCCCCTCCTAGTAGGAGTAGGAAAGGAGGAGTCCTACTCCTACTAGGAAGAGGACTCCTCCTCCTGGCGCGCCCAACAAGGGCCGGCCGGCCTCCCCCCTCCTTCCTTTATATACGGGGGCAGGGGGCACCCCATAGACACACAAGTTGATCTACGGATCGTTCCTTAGCCGTGTGCGGTGCCCCCCTCCACCATATTCCACCTCGGTCATATCGTCGCGGAGTTTAGGCGAAGCCCTGCGCCGGTAGAACATCATCATCGTCACCACGCCGTCGTGCTGACGGAACTCATCCCCGAAGCTTTGCTGGATCGGAGCCCGGGGATCATCATCGAGCTGAACGTGTGCTGAACTCAGAGGTGCCGTACGTTCGGTGCTTGGATCGGTCGGATCGTGAAGACGTACGACTACATCAACCGCATTGTCATAACGCTTCCGCTTACGGTCTACTAGGGTACGTGGACGAACACTCTCCCCTCTCGTTGCTATGCATCACCATGATCTTGCGTGTGCATAGGATTTTTTTTGAAATTACTACGTTCCCCAACACGGCCTCCCTTGTAGGAGAGGCCTTCCTTTTCTTCCCTCCCCCCGCTGGGGGAGAGGCTTTCTTCTTCTCCTCCTCGCCTTGGTGGGAGGAGTCGACCTCGGATTCATCATCCGATAGCACCTGAAAACGGGAACTCTTCCGAGTCCCCGTCGCCTTCTTCTTGGCCTTCTTCTCCAGCACCACATGGGGTGCCGGATCCAGCAGCCCCGTTAGGCGGGCGTCCGCTGGGTCCTCTGGCAATGGGGCCGGACAGATAGCCTGTGCGGCCTTCTTCAGCCAGTCCTGTCAAAGGAAAGGGAGTTTAGATCCCGCATAGAGTCAAACTATGGAAAACAAGCGTCCCTTAAAGGACAAAATGACTTACCTCATCAGTTGGACGCTCCAAGCTGAATCCGCGATCTTCGGTAGCGGATGTGGGAGCCTCGGCGCCTTTGAACAGCACCTTCCAGACCTCTTCGTACGTAGTGTCGAAGAGCCCCTTCAAAGTCTGGTGCTGCGCCGGATCGAACTCCCACATGTTAAAGCCCCGTTGTTGGCACGGGAGAATCTGGCGAATGAGCATGACCTGGACTACGTTGACAAGCTTAAGCTTGTTGTCCACCAGCTTCTGGACGCAGGCTTGGAGTCCGGTCAGCTCTCCGAATCGCCCCAAATTCGGCCGCTCTCTTTCCAGGAGGTGAGCCGTGTGGGGATGCCAGATCTGAATTTGGGGGCCGCTGCCCAATCAGGGTCACGCGGCTCGGTGATGTGGAACCACCCCGATTGCCACCCCTTAATGGTTTCCACAAAGGTGCCTTCCAGCCATGTAACGTGGGACATCCTGCCCACCATGGCGCCTCCGCACTCCGCTTGGCTGCCCTTCACAACCTTCGGCTTGACACTGAAGGTCTTGAGCCACAAGCCGAAGTGGGGCTGGATGCAGAGGAAGGCCTCGCACACGACGATAAACGCCGAGATGTTGAGGATGAAATTCAGGGCCAGATCATGGAAATCTAGGCCGTAGTAGAACATGAGCCCCGGACAAAGGGATGAAGTGGGAAGCCCAGTCCGCGGAGGAAATGGGGAAGGAATACTACCCTCTCATGGGGCCTGGGGTGGGGATGAGCTCTCCCTCATCGGGGAGCCGATGCGCGATGTCGCTGGACAAGTATCCGACGCTGCGCAGCTTCTGGATATGCCCCTCCGTGACGGAGGAGGCCATCCACTTGCCTCCCGCTCCGGACATATTTGGAGAAGGTTGAGGTGAGATGTGCGGACTTGGGCGCTGGAGCTCGAGTTTGCGGAGATGGATAAGCCAAGGAGGAAGAAAGCGCAGGTAAAAGGGTTGGATCTTTATCCCCTTATATGGGCGGACGAAAACATGTGTCCCCACCGGCCTGGTAAAACTCGCTTATCCCCCAAGCGTCACAATCAATGGCGCGGTTGGGTTACCCACGTCCGTATTGATGGGAATCCCGGAATAAGGGGAACACGATCTCTGCTTCGACAAGACGTGCCAAGGAAACCGACTCGCTAAACGCGCTGAGGTGGAACAATAAAAACAATTTGAGGGCTTGGTAGTGGTGTGGCGTTACGCCACAAAATATGTCAGCAGATTGAACTTGTGTAATATTGTTCTCTCTAGGGGGGTACGTGGAATTTATTTTTGCAGAGTCGGACACTATCCTGGTGTTCACAATCTTGTATAAATTATTCGGAGGAAGAACCCGCCTTGCAATGCCGAAGACAACATGCGCGCTAGACTCGTCGTCATTGAAGCCTGATTCAGGGGCTACTGAGGGAGTTCCGGACTAGGGGGTGTCCGGATAGCCGAACTATCATCATCGGCCGGACTCCAAGACTATGAAGATACAAGATTGAAGACTTCGTCCCGTGTCTGGATGGGACTTTCCTTGGCGTGGAAGACAAGCTTGGCGATACGGATATGTAGATCTCCTACCATTATAACCGACTCTGTGTAACCCTAGCCCTCTCCGGTGTCTATATAAACCGGATGGCTTTAGTCCATAGGACGAACAACAATCATACCATAGGCTAGCTTCTAGGGTTTAGCCTCCTTGATCTCGTGGTAGATCCACTCTTGTAACACACATCATCAATATTAATCAAGCAGGACGTAGGGTTTTACCTCCATCAAGAGGGCCCGAACCTGGGTAAAACATCGTGTCCCTTGTCTCCTGTTACCATCCGCCTAGACGCACAGTTCGGGACCCCCTACCCGAGATCTGTCGGTTTTGACACCGACAGTAGGCATATATAACCTTGTGTGCCCGTAGTTATTTTGGTACCATGTCCCCTTTTGGGACGATTGTTTTGCCACGACGGTGGCCGTTGGATGTCCGGAGTGGCATCAGGGCCAACCATGACTTAGCCAAAAGGGGAGTTGGTTGGAGTGGCCGGGAGAGTGTCATGGCAGTAGATTGGTCCTATCAGAACACCATTGGTCCACCCGAATGGGATTCTGAGGCCATGGGTTCCATGGTGTGGGTACAGTGTGCTAACCTCTGCTGAGTGTATTTAATCTATCGATGCCGCATCCTCGGTTATGGGCAGAAGTTCGAGTGGGTCACACCGTGGGTCAACAAAAATATTAAACTTGTACACTAAATGAATATTTGTGGCACTGTTTATGTTGGTGAAGTTGTTGAGACCATCGAGATGGTTTCGTTTGTGATCAGGAGGTGATCACGTTGGTATGATGAGGTTCATGGCTACAAGGTAACCGAGATGGTAAGCGGGTCTAAAAGGCCCTCTTATGAGCACGATCACTTCATGAGTAGCATGTCAAATCTTGCATTAAACTTGCTTAAATTCATTGTTGTTGTTTGCCATTGTTGCTTTGTTTGTGTGAGCTTGCAAGTACATTCAATGTACTGGCCTGGCGTGTCAAGCCAGTTTCAGGAGAAATCATACTGGAGTTGGAGTTGCATATCACATCGCAGTCTAGACCGTGTCCGCATCAGTGTCCCTGTGAGATGGAGTCCTTCTACGTCGTCGTTCCGCTGCCGCGTAGTCTTATCGTGATGTCGAGGCCCCTGCTCATGCCTACTAAAGAATGTACATATGTTTAGCAGCACCGAGTGTGCTGCTTGGCCTCGCGACTTGATGTTGTTCAATTTGCTGCGTTCGAGATTCTCGTTGAATTACGCTATAACGAGATCCAAATGCAGACACATCCAGGCTTCTACTACTACCCATCCCTGCACGATGATGGGTGTGTCCGTTTCCCTGTTATTGATCCGGCGAGCGATAGTCCCTCTAGCCACCTTTCTTGATATATCATTGCTAGCTATCTTCTGATTTACGAGCTGGCCCGAGAGATGACAACCTTTCATGTTTTTTTCCATAAAAGGACACATAGGGTTGGTAACCAAAGATGCAATATCTTATGGAAACAAAACATTGTTTTGAAAAGGTTTACAAAATTTGGCGCATTTGCATGTAGGGATGAAAATTGAGTGGAAACTTTTTACTTTTCCGGAGAAGAAACAAGAAAGGAAACAAAAACAGAAATTTACAAAATGAAACAAAAATGGAATTTTATACACGGAAATGGAAACAAAATGGAATAGTATTTTCCAGCGAAACATACATAGAAAGAAACTTTTCGTCTATGCAAATATCAAATTTTAGTTTTTACTATGGGCCTATGACTGCTTCGTAGCCCAAACATGAACAAAACAAAATGAAACCCAACTTTGACCACCACGCACGTATTCAACTATACAGTATATTGGGATTGTCCAGTACTACTATAATTCTTTGCTAAATCGCTAACAATTGATCAAATATGTCGATTAGTTTGTGTTGCGGTTAACACCACTTCTGTTGTCATGTCCGCTTCGCATCCATGCTTGTTTCGGTATATATTTTCATATTCACTTTCGGGGTTTATATTTTTTTTTCTAGCTCTATCCATTTCTGCTCGTTCTGGTCCCTTTGCACAAAGGATAACAAAAAGGTGTTGTTGACTGTGTCAGTCGGCCTTGATATATTTCTTTCGTCTTACTACAATAATTTTACAGAGGACCACACTGCCTTCTGTTGCAGAGCGGGCCCGCGTGTCAGCGCCAGGCTAGCCTTTTCGTAGGTGGCCCCGCTCTCCAGCTATGTTGGCCAAACTAATTGATGGATGCGCCTGGACTGGATCGATGGCATCTTTGAACAGTTGGTTGGCCACTCGGTCTTTCCGCTGAGCCGTCGTTTTCACTAGCTTCTGGGGGTCAAAAACAATTGGGAGATCTCGCCTCGCCCGCCAGTTAGTTATCCGCCCATTCGTTCCGGCCAAAGCTCTGAACCATCCTCTCCTATCTTTACTCCCCACAAGGCGTGACGAGGAAGCGCCATCATATCATTGTGCCTGATGCTTCTTCCATCCATCCATCCATGCATGCACCTGATCTCCTCGTCTCGATCGCCTCGCCGCTACAAACATCTCATCTCAGACTTGTGTCCATGGCAGCAGCAGCAGCAGCAGCATGGGGCTTTCTCCATCTGCCATGCGACTTTGTCTCTTGCCGCTTCAGCAGCTGCCGCCGCTCTGGTCACCTCCACGGCTGCAATTAAACTGCCAGGCGGTGAAACCTCAGGGGGAGATAATTTAACCCATCCATCATATCGTCCTTAGCTAGTAAGTTTACGACACATAGGCCGGTCCAGCTTCTGCATCCAGTGAATCTTGATTGCCATGTGATATCGTGCGTGCCGTATCGAGTTAAACTATTTCACGTACACGAGCCCAGTAAGCTTTCCAGAGGCAAAGCTAGTAGCTGACGCTAATTTACTGGCTCGGGTCACATCACATGATGGGAATTATTAGTAGTACTAAGTGAGTTCATGCCGACATGTGATAAAGTCACAAGAAATAATGCATGAACGGATCTAAATGAGTAGAGGACACTCACGTGAATACTGGGATTAGCCGATTAGGTTTAGGTATACTTGCCTGAAACTGGGAGTAAGGGGGATATAGGGATTAGGTTTGCATATTTCATCTGGGGGTCGAAACCCCTCGACAATTACAAGCCTATGCAGACATTTCATTACCCTGGAATCCTATACATACATACATTTGCGTAGGAAAAAGCTGTGGATATAGGAGCTGGAGCACGCAAATCAAAGCTGCGGCTCGCCTGCGCTTGGACTAGTTGTCTTGAGCATGGACTAGCTAGCTAGCTAGCTGGGTGTAGCTACTCCACAGTACGTACATACTGCGGCCTTTCCTTTGCAGTTTCAGCCTCTGGCGTCGATCAGCTCATGCATGCCACGGTGAGGTTATGGAGGACAGTGGCAGCTCTTTTTGTGTGTTTTCTTGGAGCATGCGGCCGCAAAAGGCTGGGGCACTTGTCGCAGAGATGTTGGTTCCTCTAGCTAGCTCAGGCTCAGCTGCGACATCTAGGCGTACGGTGTGCCACGGATTTATGTCGTACAGAGGACACGTACAGTACTGTGCTGCTAGTAAATATACACATCAATTCATTGCATGCTCTCATGTCACGTTAAAATTTACTGTAGGATGCCACGAGCAAAAGCAATATTGTAGATATTGGATATACGTACATGTAGGTCAGAAGCAGATACTATGTGTTAATTAGATGCTGGATGTCCTCGCTTATACTCAGGCAAGACGTTGGCTAGAGTACCACGTACACTGGCTGTTTCTATTGATGATGGCGTCATAAGCGTTGGGTTTACCCAGTGCTCTCGGTGGCGGCAGCGCATTGCATGATGCATATGTGCTGCCGTCCACAAGGATGCTGCTGCTCTGGCATGGGGCTTAATTGGCTCTAGAGATCAGCCTATGGGTGCATCCAAAAAACTTACCGCACAAAATCATCTCCCCCACCTCTCGCTGTCTCGACCTTCCTCTCGGCAAACGGTGTTCCATCGGCAAACCGGCAGCAATCTATGTCCAGTCCGGCCGGTCGTGATGTTTCTAACACATGCTCGTTAGGGTTTCACACCGTAAGTTCAGTTCTCTCCGGAGAAGCCCTCTGAAATTTCTTGTTATATTGGTATCTAATTCTTCAGGATTTTATATCTCTGTGAGATTCATCACTAGCTGGAGAGATTCATAGACGCGCCTCAGCTCGTATGTGAAACGACATAAATACGAATATGAACTTAGCTGCTAGGGGCGTGGAGACCACCATTGTACGAACAAAATCCACTGACGGCACAAGAGACAATTTCAACCAAAGCCATGCATGCAGGACCTGGCACGCATAGTTAAAAGGGGTCAGAAATCAGGTCAGAGATACTAAATGATATTAAAACCTGTGCATAGTAGAAAATAACTGCTCTGTAATACTACACTGCACCAGATTCCACAGAAGAAATTAATACAAGTCTCCTTATCTTTTTTTCTCCACACACGCATAGAACATCTCTTTCTCTCTCATGTCTACTTATGCTGACAAATGCAACTCGATATTATATGTGTGTACTTTACTGGGAGTAGTATACCAGTACTCTTATGATTGCGGCCATCACGCATCACAGTTTTATGCCTTAAAATGACAGCCAAACGCCAAAGAAGAGCAGGAGACTTAAATGTGGAACTTTCTAAGTAATGCCTTGCATGTTTCATGGAAACAATATCATAAATTGATCCGATGCGTGCATGCATATACATATCCACATGGCACATGGGCGTCAGAAAATGAACACGGCACACATAAGTCCATGCATCCCCTCAATATTTGCAAGAGTAACTTCAGGATAACACATATGATGCAGTGTTGTCAGCTAGTATATTCCAACCGATTCAGTACTTTTGTGAAGTAAATACATACATAAAATTCAATTAAATATTATATAAAACAAAAACATGGCGTCCAATCCTAGTATATCTATCATGCATATGAACCTTCTGCCAACAAGAACATTTTTCCTTCAAAGCAAAACACAAGTTGATTCGTAAATTCCCCACACAGCCTCATACTTGTACTGGTCCATTTTATTCATTACAAGGGCATACTCCGGTGACCATCATTTTAGCTCTATTTAGTGCTAACTGTAATCTAATTACTTTGAGCATATGCATAACAGTAGGACGCAAATATAACCAAACATGATGAACCATATCTAGCTAGCTATTACTATGCATTGCTAGGTGCAGTCAACTGTTTCTAATTAAGTTTGACGATTAACACAATTTTATTTGTCTAGATTTAATTTGTGTGGTAAAATCGATGCATATTTTCAAACAAAAAACTATTGCACGTTGATATCAATATTTTGTGGCTAAGTAGTTAAAACTTAAATAACCTGCTTAGCATATACTATCTTTCAACACAAAAAATCACATAGAGATTTAACTAAATCGCATTCAGCTCAAATTTTGCTAGTGGGGTGTAAATATTTTTCCTATAGCTTCTGCTAGATTTGCTAAATATACAAGTGCATGCAAAAAGAGAGAGAATTTAACGTCGCTTGCTTAAAAGTTACTCCCTCCGTTCCAAAATACTTGTGGTTTCAGTTCAAATTTGAACTAAGACCATGACAAGTATTATGGAACGGAGGGAGAGTAGACAACACAGCCCGTATATGTACTTTATCATATTATATATTTGAGACATGGTAGACAATTACAAAAATTACATGTCAGGCAGCTACTAAATAAGGCTCACATATGTAACTAATTGATACACAAAAGACTAACAAATAAACACCAACGAAGGTAGTTCAAATAACCAACTTCTACATAACCTTTGATGTTTAAAACAATATATCCATAGCAATCGAAGCTGAAGTACATCTAGATACTGGATCTAATATGACTTAGTATTTTGGATTGTGCCATTACAACTCCGTAAGATCCTGATAAGCATTTCCTGTTGTGTGTAATAAATACTATATTTCAGTTAACAAATTTCCTATTCTACTAGTTGGTTTAGCAACCTTACATGCATATGCTTCATAGATGCTTGTACAGTTTTACTGTAAGAACAGAAATGTCAAAAAAATGAAAAAATGCACAATGACATTTGGACTGGAAGGATGTCGGATGAACAATCATCATACTATCTGCTAAAAAAAGACGACGTGCAGGGTATAAAAACAGCCACAACCCATAGTACTTAATTATGAGAAAATTTGTTGCATAATGTGAAAATGATTGAAATTGTTCTATAAGAAATTGAAGATTTTTGAATCCCCTTAATGTTTTTGCTAGACTAAATTATCCATGTTTATGCAGTGAGAGAATACATATGAGATTCGTAATGAAAATCTGTGTCAAATTTCTTGTATTTGGTACTACCAAGGAACCATGGCAGTGTTATACTAAAGATATTGCAATCTTAAAAAACAAGAAAGATTAAATGTGTAAACAAATAAATGGAAGAATGTATCATAATTGAAGTGAAATATACAGTGTTTAACCCAAAAGTAATACTGCCTCCGTCCCATAATATAAGATGTTATTACAACCAAGATGAGAGTATATCAGTTGTAGTAACATCTTATATACTATGGGACGGAGGGAGTATTTGCAGATGTTTGCGGTGTACGTAATCATAATACAGCACACAATATCAACAGGTATTGACAATGACAAGGAGGTGCTACTGATCTTTTCTGCAACAACATTTTTTTTGTAACTTGTATTCCTTAGCTAAAGCTTTTCTCCAAAATTAATACATATATTTCTGCTGTTTCAGAAGATACCAGGATATACGAGAGACATCAACTACTGATTTGTAGACTGGGCTAGATACTTGTATGTTTTTTGTAAGAGGGACGCCACAGAAGACATGCGCTAACCTCCTTGAGCCCGAGGCAAGTTAGAAGTATGAACTATCAATCAGTTAATCTCAAAGAAACTGTATCGAGTGAGTGCAGTACGTCAGATGACAAAATTAAAACCAAAGTGAACACCAAGCAAGCAAAAAAGAGGAAGAACAAGAAGAAAACAGCGAACACTTATAGTGATATATAGACAATCCCAGTCGACCTCCTGCCCATTATTTATTTCCTCATTAACTCCCATTCCTTTTTGAGCTTACACTGGACCAAAGGTACTTTCATTTTCAGGCACAGCATCTATATATCTATTCCGGCCATGCCAGTGCAAAAGGATCCCCCTCCTACACCTTGCTAGTTATGGATACCTATTGAGGAGTCAGTACGTGGCCTTGCCCCCATTGCTACCAGCAGCAGGCGTACACCCCGTACCTACTCACTGCAGTGAAAAGGAGAAGAGGGAAGAAAGTTAAATATAGAGAGAGGCCTTTGTCTTTCTCACTGCCTCACACAGAAAGGACAACAAGGGAGAGCAATTCCGAGCAAGACGTACTACCCCAAGAGATGTGCATATACGCACACCTCACTGTTCCTACTGTTATAGCAACAGTCGAGCTACTGCTGAGGTCCCTCCTCCCTCCCCCATAAAATTTTAACAGACGTACAAGGAAGTTAAGGCCAGTGGCAAGTGCCCAGTGCACTGCACCCCTTCTTTACAGACTGCCAAGAACATAAAGAACTCTTGGAGGCTTGGAGCGTATACCACTCCAGGCCCAGACAAACAAAACTAGACGTATAATTTGGCCTACAGTATGTATATATGGGGGTTTAGTTTCCAGTCCCCGTTGGGTAAAAACCGCGACAGAAATTCCTTAAATTTGCTGGTACCAGTCCCTATGATCTTTGCCATTACGATCAGCTAATTATGCATATGGAGTATGAAACGGTACAAAAAGTATCAGCAAACTCACGAATTAAAAGCAAGAAGGCCAAGCACATAAATATAAGATACGGCATAGCAGACTAGCAGTACTAATGAAGAGGAGTAAACTACAGGAATTTAAGGATCGCTCAGATCAGAAGTGAAGGATTTGACCTGCAATGCTCGTATGTAGCTTCTCCGGTGGCAGCTGCTTGCATCGGCTAATCCGCCATCAATGTCACTGCCTCGCTATTGTTTCTGAGAGCTGCGTTGAAGGTTCAGTCTAGAGGAGAAGATCATTCATATGATGCAAGTTCGGGATGATGTGTATCAGACTGCGCTTGTAGTCATACGATTCAGATCTTGGCCGTATTAATGCTGTTGGGGGTTTGCAAATTTGGAGGTGTGTTATCATATGTGGGTGCAAATGGAATTGGTCAACCAAACTGCGGACCAACCAATTAGTAAAGGAAAATAATTTGACTTAGAAATCACAAGCTAATACTGGGATAGCGGGGAAGACCGAAAATGAAGGAATCTTATTAGAAACCAGACGAACTCATGAAGAATTGATTGATTCGCTAGTTTCTCTCTATATATTAATTCTCAAACCAACACTCAAGAATTTGATTGGCCAAAACGAAAACGAAAATGAAATGTTAAATGCTGGCTTCTATCAATGTTATAACGGAACCGCAAAAGGTGGAGAGGAAGAAAAGGAAGGTGACAAACTGAAGAAGGAATTGTTGAACTTTCCTTGGGCACGCTCCCGATAGAGCTCACCAAATATCGTTCACAGATCGAGATCCAAGGAGGAATGCGCTTCTCTCTTGGAGGATGATGATGAAGACGGCGACGAGGCAGCAGACGACTCCGCTCCGGCTGCACCGTGCTGGGGCAATTCCAGCGACCTAAACGGTGTCGGCCTTTGCCATCCGGGCATCCGCAGCGACAATGCGTTGGCATCGTTGCTTGACTCGCCGCCGTGGGTATGCGGATTGTCGAGGTTGACTCCGAACAGCCGCACGCGCTTCGCGGCCGCCGTCGGGCTGTTGACGAGTGGCGTCGAATCGAGAACCATGGGCATGCCGACGGTGACCGCCGGGCTCGGTTGCACCGCAATGTGCAGCGGAGGTTGCGGCTGCGGAGGCGGCATGGTTGCGTGCGGGAAAATTCCTGCGGAGCCGAAGTAGAGTACCTGCGGCCTCTGCGGCGCGGCGGGACTGATGCTCCGGAAGTCGAAGCTCTGGCGGAGGCGGTGGTGCTCGTAGAGAGTGGCTGGAGGCGCGGGCGGCATGAAGAAACCGCCCGGTCCGGCGCCCCACGGGCCGTAGGGCGAGGAGGTGGGCATGGGCATGGGCAGGCGCGCGAGACGGTGCGGGTCGCGGAGTTCGGCGCGGCGCTTCCAGTCGATGAAGAGGCGGTCGCGCGTGGCCTCGGCGGCGCCGCGGCAGAAGGAGACGGTGTCCCCGGCGTCGAGGCGCTTCTCCTTGACGAATCGGCTCCAGCCCTTGGTCATGACGTAGCTCTGGCTGCTGTTCCAGTAGGAGTAGCGGAAGCGCCAGAGCTTGCCCCCGCGGTCCTCGAAGCTGAGCAGCAGGCCCTTCTCGTTGGCCGCCGCGTCCAGAGGGAAGTACTTCTCGGCGTGTTGCTTGGGGATCACCAGCCGGTTGAGCTTCCCCACGTCGCTCGGCGTGACCACCTTGTCGAACATGTGCTCCTTGTCGATCACCTCCACGTCGCCCCCTCCCGCGCCGCCGCCAGCCCCGCTCCCAGAAGCCCCAGCGCCGTCGCTCGAGCGGAAGGGAGAGCCCGACCCCGACGCACACGCGGAGGCCGCGGCCGATGAAGGAGACGCCGCGGATGTCGGGGAGGAGGACGAGGCGGCCGCCGTCATGGCCGTCATGAAGGGGATCTCACGCGGGGAGGCCTCATCCCCCTCCTCCTCCTCCTCCTCCATCTCCTCCTCCTCCTCCCCCTCTTTAGAGAGCCTGCTGCTGCTCGACGCAGCAGTGAACTCCATGGCTCCTCGCAGCGCGGCCCGGCTCGTGGATCCCTCGGCTTTCCAGTGTGCGTTTCCGCTGGGCTGCTGGCGTAGATAGGGAGAGGCGGCGGGGCGGAGGGCGGGCGGGGAGGGCTGGGGGGATCTATCGCAGTCGCGTACGGGGGCGAGGCTATGTATACATGGTAATACGCGTGGGTGTGTACGCGAAGGATTTTGACCAGCCAGGACGACAGGAGAGGAGATGACGAGACGGGAAGGAATTCATGGGAGCCAGCATTGACCCGACCCTCGCGCAGCTGGCTGGATCTCGCGCTCGCTCGCTGCGTTTCGCTTCGATCGGCGTGGGGATGAGATGAGACGGCGGATGGGGTACCCTGGGTAGGTGAAGGGGCGTGGTAATTAAGCGCTTGTTTTTATCTTTTCTGCTTGTTCTGGGTAGCGGTTAGTGTGTGTGTGAGAGAGAAAGCTGGTGTTGCGGTGGCGTTCCCGGTTCCCACAGGAGAGGGGGCTGGCTACCCTAGAAGATTCCTGGAAGGCGACCAGGGGCAGGGCCGGGAGCCGAGTGTTTGCGTTATTCTTCTGGCGCAGGAGTATTGTATTGGTCGGTCCTAATTTTTTCCTCTGTGTTTTTGGCCCTATCCAACCTAGGAATGGATGATCCGCGCTCCCTGTAGAGTAGCGATCGAGCATGATGCTCACTTGACTGTGTCAAATAAAAAAATTGAAGAGCGTGCCATGTGCTCTTGAGGGTGCACCGTGTGTGCTCGCTCGTTCCCTTGACCAAAGACGACCACCGGTTAGAAGCATCTTGGGTTGGAGGAGCCCGCTGACGTTGTGGACAGAAGATGAGAACCAATCTTAGGGTTTCTCCCCCCCTTCCCTCCCTCCTCTCCAAGTTTGATTCACCCCCCCACCCCCCCTCTTTGCATGCCGATCCGGTGGCGGGGAGGGGAATCTCGGTGCTTTTGGTCCGGTTGGTAGTTTAGATTAGGTTTTTAGTCCTCACAGGTGCGGCACTCGGGTGAATGGCAACGCTTTTTCTTCAAGTTTGTCTTCCGGCCTTCGATCCTTCTCGAGTTCATCCATCTATACGTAGTCGAGCTTCAACATAGATTTTTGTTGTCTCCTTGGTGTGGTGAGGTTATGGTTTCTCATCATGTCACGACATTTGGTGTCGCGTGCTTCCGATCTATTCAAGGGTTCAACGAGGACGACTACGAGCCTCCAGGCACTGGTCCTTAGGGGTACGTGCACGAAGACTTCCCGGTTGTCATCGACAAGGCCAAGCCGTCTTCGGTAGGGAAGCAGCGACAGCGGCACGTCGGCGGCTCGTTCAGACGGCGGTAGTGGTCACAGAATTTTAATGTAATCTTTATTATGCTTGAGATGTTTTGTACTTCCGGTGAAAGTTGATAATAGATCTGTATCATTTTCGCAAAAAAGAAAAGGAGGAGCCCGTTGACAGTCTTCATTGTTCAACTCTTTGATGAAAAGTGTTGGGAAACATTGCACGGAAAACAAAAAAAATTCTACGCACACGCAAGATCTATCCATGGA
Organism: Triticum aestivum; assembly: GCF_018294505.1. NCBI lineage: Eukaryota > Viridiplantae > Streptophyta > Magnoliopsida > Poales > Poaceae > Triticum > Triticum aestivum. The sequence continues at coordinate 595,916,644 of NC_057798.1, read as the reverse complement.
GTTGCATAGCTACGAGAGGGGAGAGTGTGCCTACGTACCCTCGTAGATCATTAAGCGGAAGCGTTTTATCAACGCGGTTGATGTAGTCGTACACCTTCACGATCCACCGATCAAGTACCGAACGTACGGCACCTCCGCGTTCATCACACATTCAGCTCGATGACGTCATCACCTTCTCGATCCAGCAAGATAGGCGAAGTGGTAGATAAGTTTCGGCAACATGACGGCGTGTTGACGGTGGTGATGCAACTATCTCCGCAGGGCTTTGCTGAGCACTGCGAAAATATGACCGAGGATAAACTAGAGAGAGAGAGGGGCGCCGCACACGGCTTGGGGATCATGGTGTGTGTTGCCCCTCTCCCTACACACACACACACACACACACACACACACACACACACACACACACACATATATATATATATATATATATAGGTGGAGGGGGGAGAGGATGCATCCCCTAGGGCGCCCCAAGTGGCCGAAGGCTGCCCTAGAGGCCTGCCTAGCCGCGCGCCCTTCCATATTTGAACATGGTGGGAAGGAAGGGGGGTTGGCTGTCTTAGGGCGCCTCCCCCATCCTCCCCTCCCTCCTTGGTAAGTGGGCAGGGGGTGGAGGGGCGCGCCAGCCCCCTTGTGGGATGGTGTGCTCTTCCCCCCCACTTGGCCCATAAGGCCCACTACTCACCGGTGGCCTCCCAGAACCCCTTCCGGCACTCCGATAAATACCCGGTTCTTTCCGAAACCTTTACGGTTACCAAATTGTTGGGAAACGTAGCATGCAATTTTAAAAAAAATTCCTACGCTCACGCAAGACCTATGTAGGAGATGCATAGCAACGAGAGGGGGAGATTGTGTCCACGTACCCTCGTAGAACGAAAGCGGAAGCGTTTGCTTAACGCGGTTGATGTATTCGAACGTCTTCTCGTTCCGACTGATCGAGTAACGAACGTGCGGCACCTCCGAGTTCTGCACACGTTCAGCGCGATGACGTCCCTCGAGCTCTTGATCTAGCAGAGGGTCGAAGGAATAGATGAGTTCCGTCAGCACGACGGTGTGGTGACGGTGATGGTGATGTGATCTGCGCAGGGCTTAGCCTAAGCATCGCGAGAATATGACCGGAGGCATAAACTATGGAGGGGGCGCCGCACACGGCTTAGAGCAATTGGTGTGTCTTCTAGGGGCGCCCCCCGTATATAAAGGAGGGAGGGAGAGGAGGCCGGCCCTAGGCGCGCCCCAAGTGGGAGGAGTCCCACTTGGGCTCCTAGTAGGATTCCCCCCTTCCTTTTACGGAGGGGGAAGGGGGAGGAGAGGGAGTAAGGGGGCACCGCCCCTTCCCTAGTCCAATTCGGCCTCCTTCCCTATGGGGAGCACGGCACCCCTATGTGGGCTCGTGTGCCTCCCTCCTATGGCCCATATCTTTCCCCGAGGGGTTCCAGTAACCCCTCCGGTACTCCGATATGTACCTGATACGTTCCAGAACTCTTCCGGTGTCCGAATACTACCTTCCAATATATCAATCTTTACCTATTGACCATTTCGAGACTCCTCGTCATGTCCGTGATCTCATCTGGGACTCCGAACAACCTTCGGTCACCAAAACACACAACTCATATAAGACATATCGTCATCGAATGTTAAGCGTGCGGACCCTACGAGTTCGAGAACTATGTAGACATGACTGAGACAGCTCTTCGGTCAATAACCAATAGCGGAACCTGGATGCTCATATTGGTTCACACATATTCTATGAAGATCTTTATCGCTCGAACCGCAATGTCAACATACGTTATTCCCTTTGTCATCGGTATGTTACTTGCCCGAGATTCGATTGTCGGTATCTTCATACCTAGTTCAATCTCGTTACTGGCAAGTCTCTTTACTCGTTCCGTAATGCATAATCTTGCAACTAACTCATTAGTCACATTGCTTGCAAGTCTTCTTATGATGTGCATTACCGAGAGGGCCCAGAGATACCTCTCCGATACTCGGAGTGACAAATCCTATTCTCGATCTATGCCAACCCAACAAACACCTTCGGAGATACCTGTAGGGCATCTTTATAATCACCCAGTTTCATTGTGATGTTTGATAGCACAAAAGGGATTCCTCCAGTGTTTTGGAGTTGCATAATCTCATAGTCGGAGGAATATGTATTTGACATGAAGAAATCAGTAGCAATAAAACTGAACGATCATTATGCTAAGCTAACGGATGGGTCTTGTCCATCACATCATTCTCCTAATGATGTGATCCCGTTCATCAAATGACAACGCATGTCCATGGCTAGGAAACATAACCATCTTTGATCAACGAGCTACTCTAGTAGAGGCATACTAGGGACACGGTGTTTTGTCTATGTATTCACACATGTATCAAGTTTCCGGTTAATACAATTCTAGCATGAATAATAAACATTTATCATGAATAAGGAAATATAAAATAACAACTTTATTATTGCCTCTAGGGCATATTTCCTCAGTCTCCCACTTGCACTAAAGTCAATAATCTAGATTACATTGTAATGAATCTAACACCCATGGAGTCTTGGTGCTGATCATGTTTTGCTCGTGGAAGAGGCTTAGTCAACGAGTCTGCCACATTCAGATTCGTATGTATTTTGCAAATCTCTATGTCTCCCTCCTTGACCAAATCTTGGATGGAGTTGAAGCGTCTCTTGATGTGTTTGGTCTTTTTGTGAAATATGTATTCCTTCACCAAGGCAATTGCTCCAGTATTGTCACAAAAGATTTTCATTGGACCCGATGCACTAGGCATTACACCTAGATCGGATATGAACTCCTTCATCCAGACTCCTTCATTTGTTGCTTCCGAAGCAGCTATGTACTCCGCTTCACATGTAGAGCCCGCCATGACGCTCTGCTTGGAACTACACCAACTGACAACTCCACCATTCAATAAAAATATGTATCCGGTTTGTGACTTAGAGTCATCTGGATCAGTGTCAAAGCTAGCGTCAGCGTAACCACTTACGACAAGATCTTTGTCACCTCCATAAACGAGAAACACATCCCTAGTCCTTTTCAGGTACTTTAGGATGTTCTTGACCGATGTCCAGTGATCCACTCCTGGATTACTTTGGTACCTCCCTGCCAGACTTATGACAAGGCACACATCAGGTCTAGTACACAACATAGCATACATGATAGATCCTATGGCTGAGACATAGGGAATGACTTTCATTTTCTCTCTATCTTCTGTAGTGGTCGGGCATTGAGTCTGACTCAACTTCACACCTTGTAACACGGGCAAGAACCCTTTCTTTGACTGATCCATTTTGAACTTCTTCAAAACTTTATCAAGGTATGTGCTTTCTGAAAGTCCTATCAAGCGTCTTGATCTATCTATATAGATCTTGATGCCCAATATATAAGCAGCTTCATCGAGGTCTTTCATTGAAAAACTTTTATTCAAGTATCCTTTTATGCTATCTAGAAATTCTACATCACTTCCAATCAACAATATGTCATCCACATATAATACTAGAAATGATATAGAGCTCCCACTCACTTTCTTGTAAATACATCCTTCTCCAAAAGTTTGTATAAAACCATATGCTTTGATCACCTCATCAAAGCGTATAATCCAACTCCGAGATGCTTGCATAGTCCATAAATGGATCGCTGGAGCTTGCACACTTTGTTAGCACCTTTAGGATTGACAAAACCTTCTGGTTGCATCATATACAACTCATCTTTAAGAAATCCATTAAGGGATGCAGTTTTGACATCCATTTGCCAGATTTAAAAATCATAAAATGCAGCAATTGCTAACATGATTCGGAAAGACTTAAGCATCGCTACGGGAGAGAAAGTCTCGTCGTAATCAACTCCTCAAACTTGTCGAAAACCTTTTGTGACAAGTCGAGCTTTATAAACAGTAACATTACCATCAGCGTCAGTCTTCTTCTTGAAGATCCATTTATTCTCTATGGGTCGCTGATCATCGGGCAAATCCACCAAAGTCCACACTTTGTTCTCATACATGGATCCTATCTCAAATTCCATGGCCTCAAGCCATTTATCGGGATCTGGGCTCATCATAGCTTCTTCATAGTTCGTAGGTTCGTCATGGTTAAGTAACATGACTTCTAGAACAGGATTACTGTACCACTCTGGTGCGGATCGTGCTCTGGTTGGCCTACGAGGTTCTGTAGCAACTTGATATGAAGTTTCATGATCATTATCATTAGCTTCCTCTCTAGTTGGTCTAGGCATCACAAGAACGGATTTCTCGGATGAGTTACTTTCCAAATTGAGAGAAGGTACAATTACCTCATCAAGTTCTACTTTCCTCCCACTCACTTCTTCCGAGAGAAATTCCTTCTCTAGAAAGGTTCCGTTCTTGGCAACGAAGATCTTACCCTCGGATCTGTGGTAGAAGGTGTACCCAATTGTTTCCTTAGGGTATCCTATGAAGATGCACTTCTCTGATTTGGGTTCGAGCATATTAGGCTAAAGCCTTTTGACATAAGCGTCGTATCTCCAAACTTTAAGAAACAACAACTTAGGTTTGTTGCCAAACCACAATTCATACGGCGTCGTCTCAACGGATTTCGACGGTGCCCTGTTTAACGTGAATGTAGTTGTCTCAAATGCATAACCCCAAAATGATAGTGGTAAATCGGTAAGAGACATCATAGATCGCACCATATCTAATAAAATGCGGTTACGATGTTTGGACACACCATTACGTTGTGGTGTTCCAGGTGGCATGAGTTGTGAAACTATTCCACATTGTTTTAAATGAAGGTCAAACTCATAACTCAAATATTCACCTCCATGATCAGATCATAGAACTTTATTTTCTTGTTACGATGATTGTCCACTTCACTCTGAAATTCTTTGAACTTTTCAAATGTTTCAGACTTGTGTTTCATTAAGTAGATATACCCATATCTGCTCAAATCATCTATGAAGGTCAAAAAATAACGATACCCACCACGAGCTTCAACACTCATCGGACCGCATACATCAGTATGTATTATTTCCAATAAGTCATCAGCTCATTCCATTGTTCCGGAGAACGGAGTTTTAGTCATCTTGCCCACAAGGCATAGTTCGCAAGTATCAAATGATTCATAATCAAGTGATTCCAAAAGTCCATCTGCATGGAGTTTCTTCATGCGCTTTACACCGATATGACCCAAACGACAGTGCCACAAATAATTGCACTATCATTATCAACTTTGCATCTTTTGGCATCAATATTATGAATATGTGTATCATCACGATCGAGATTCAACAGAAATAGACCACTCTTCAAGGGTGCATGACCATAAAAGATATTACTCATATAAATAGAACAAATGTTATTCTCTGATTTAAGTGAATAACCGTCTCACACTAAACAAGATCCAGATATAATGTTCATGCTCAATGCTGGCACCAAATAACAATTATTCAGGTCTAAAACTAATCCCGAAGGTAGATGTAGAGGTAGTGTGCCGACGGCAATCACATCGATCTTGGAACCATTCCCGGCGTGCATCGTCACCTCGTCCTTAGCCAATCTTCGTTTAATCCGTAGTCCCTGTTTCGAGTTACAAATCTGAGCAACCGAACCGGTATCAAATACCCAGGCACTACTACAAGAATTAGTAAGGTACAAATCAATAACATGTATATCAAATATACCTTTGTTCACTTTGCCATCCTTCTTATCCGCCAAATACTTGGGGCAGTTCCGCTTCTAGTGACCAGTCCCTTTGCAGTAGGAGCACTCAGTTTCAAGCTTGGGTCCAGCTTTGGGTTTCCTCCTGGGAGTGACAACTTGCTTGCCATTCTTTTCGAAGTTCCCCTTTTTACCCTTGCCCTTCTTCCTGAAACTAGTGGTGTTGTTAACCATCAACACTTGATGCTCCTTCTTGATTTCTACCTCCACAGCCTTTAGCATTATGAAGAGCTCGGGAATAGTCTTTTCCATCCCTTGCATATTGTAGTTCATCACGAAGCCTTGGTAGCTTGGTGGCAGTGACTGAAGAACTCTGTCAATGACACAATCATCTGGAAGATTAACTCCCAGCTGAGTCAAGTGATTATGGTACCCAGACATGTTGAGGATGTGCTCACTAACAGAACTTTTCTCCTCCATCTTGGAGCTATAGAACTTGTTGGAGACTTCATATCTCTCAACTTGGGAATTAGCATGAAATATTAAATTCAACTCCTAGAACATCTCATATGGTCCATGATGTTTGAAACTTCTTGGAAGTCCTGATTCTAAGTCATAAAGCATGGCACACTGAACTAACAAGTAGTCATCAGATCGAGCTTGCCATACGTTCAAAACGTCAGCTTCTGCTCCTGCAGCAAGCCTTTCACCCAGCGGTGCATCAAGGACATATTTCTTCTGTGCAACAATTAGGATAATCCTCAAGTTACGGACCCAGTCCGTGTAGTTGCTACCATCATCTTTCAACTTATCTTTCTCTAGGAACGCATTAAAACTCAAGGGAATGGTAGCACGGGCCATTGATCTACAACATAGATATGAAATACTACCAGGACTAAGTTCATGATAAATTAAGTTAAATTAATCATATTACTTAAGAACTCCCACTTAGATATACGTACCTCAAGTCCTCTAAATGATACGTGATCCAAATCAACTAAACCATGTCCGATCATCATGTGAGATGGAGTAGTCTTCAATGGTGAACATCTCTATGTTGATCATATCCACTATATGATTCACGTTCGACCTTTCGGTCTCAAATGTTCCGAGGCCATGTCTGTACATGCTAGGCTCGTCAAGTTTAACCCGAGTATTCCGCATGTGCAAAACTAGCTTGCACCAGTTGTATTTGAAGGTAGAGCTTATCACACCCAATCATCACGTGGTGTCTCAGCACGAAGAACTTTCGCAACGGTGCATACTCGGGGAGAACACTTATACCTTGAAATTTAGTTAAGGGATCATCTTATAATGGTACTGTCGTACTAAGCAAAATAAGATGCAAAAAGATAAACATCACATGCAATCAAAATATGTGACATGATATGGCCATCATCATCTTGTGCTTTTGATCTCCATCACCAAAGCAACGTCATGATCTCCACCGTCACCTGCTTGACACCTTTGATCTCCATCATACCGTCGTGGTCGTCTCGCCAATTATTGCTACTATGACTATCGCTACCGCTGAGTGATAAAGTAAAGCAATTACATGGCGTTTGTATTTCATACAATAAAGCGACAACCATAAGGCTCCTGCTAGTTGTCGATAACTTTTACAAAACATGATCATCTCATACAACAACGTATATCACATCATGTCTTGACCATATCACATCACAACATGCCTTGCAAAAACAAGTTAGACGTCCTCTACTTTGTTGTTGCAAGTTTTACGTGGCTGCTACGGGCTTCTAGCAAGAACCGTTCTTACCTACGGCACAAAACCACAATGGTTATTTAGCAAGTTTGCTATTTTAACCTTCACAAGGACCGACTACAGTCAAATTCGATTCAACTAAAGTTGGAGAAACAGACACCCGCCAGCCACCTTTATGCAAAACTAGTTGCAGGTCTGTCGGTGGAACCGGTCTCATGAACGTGGTCATGTAAGGTTGGTCCGGGCCACTTCATCGAACAATACCACTGAATCAAAATATGACATTGGTGGTAAGCAGTATGATGATCACCGCCCACAACTCTTTGTGTTCTACTCCTGCATATCAAGCATGCAATTTCAAAAAAATTCCTACGCTCACGCCAGATCTATCTAGGAGATGCATAGCAACGAGAGGGGGAGAGTGTGTCCACGTGCCCTCGTAGACCTTAAGCGGAAGCATTTGCTTAACGCGGTTGATGTAGTCAAATGTCTTCTTGTTTCGACCAATCGAGTACCCAACATACGACACCTCCGAATTCTGCACACGTTCAACGCAATTACGTCCCTCGAGCTCTTGATCCAGCAGAGGGTCGAAGGAGTAGATGAGTTCCACCAGCACGACGGTGTGGTGACGGTGATGGTGATGTGTGATACGTCTCCAACGTATCTACTTTTCCTAACGCTTTTCCTTTTGTTCTGGACTCTAATTTGAATGATTTGAATGAAACTAACCCGGACTGACACTGTTTTCAACAGAACTACCATGGTGTTATTTTTGTGCAAAAATAAAAGTTCTCAGAATGGAAGGAAACTTTGCAAGGATTTTTTATATCAAATAAGAGAATTTCTGGAGCCAGGAGGTACCTGAGGGGGGGCACCTAGGTGGGCACAATCCACCAGGGCGTGTCAGCCCCCTCAGGCACGCCTTGGTGGGTGCTGCCTACCTGGTGGCTCCGCTGACCCTCAAACCGATGCTATAAAATCCCATATTTCCAGAAAAATCAGGGAGAAAGAACTATCGTGTTTCATGAGACGGAGCCGCCGCCGTCTCCTGTTCTTCATCGGGAGGCCAGATCTGGAGTCCGTTTGGGGCTCTGGAGAGGGGGATCTTTGATCTTCGTCATCACCAACACATCTCCATCACCAATTCCATGATGCTCCCCACCGGGAGTGAGTAATTCCTTCGTAGGCTCGCTGGTCGGTAAGGAGTTGGATGAGATTCATCATGTAATTGAGTTAGTTTTGTTAGGGCATGATCCCTAGTATCCACTATGTTCTGAGATTGATGTTGCTATGACTTTGCCATGCTTAATGCTTGTCACTTTGGGCCCGGGTTCCATGATTTCAGATCTGAATTTTTTATGTTATCACCATTATATCCATGTTATAGATTCGATCTTGCAAGTTATAGTCACCTACTACGTGTTATCATCCGACAACCCCGGAGTGACAATAGTCGGGACCACTCCCGGTGATGACCATAGTTTGAGGATCATGTATTCATCGTGTGTTAATGCTTTGTTCCGGTTCTCTATTAAAAGGAGGCCTTAATATCCCTTAGTTTCCAATATGACCCCACTGCGACGGGAGGGTAGGACAAAAGATGTCATGCAAGTTCTTTCCATAAGCACGTATGACTATTTACGGAATACATTCCTACATTATATTTATGAATTGGAGCTAGTGTCGTATCGCCCTAGGTTATAACTGTCTCATGATGAATATCATCCACCGAGTCACCGATCCAATGCCTACGAATTTATCTTATATTGTTCTTGCTAAGTTACTATTGTTGCTACTGCAATCGTTACTGCTGCAATATCACTGCTATCACTGTTACCGTTACCATTGCTACTGCTGCTATCATCAAAACTATCATATTACTGTGTTACTAATCACTTTGCTGCAGATAATTAATCGCCAGGTGTGGTTGAATTGACAACCTAGCTGCTAATACCTTCAAATATTCTTTGGCTCCCCTTTTGTCGAATCTATAAATTTGGATTGAATACTCTACCCTCGAAAACTATTGCGATCCCTTATACTTGTGGGTTATCAAGATCTTTTTCTAGCGTTGTTGTCGGGGAGCATATCTATATTTGTTGAGTCACTTGGGATTATTATCATACTATCACTGTGAAGAATCTAAAGGATGCTAAGACTATGATTTTCCCCTCAAAGACGAGGGGAGGTAAGGAACTGCCATCCAGTTCTGCTTTAGATTCACCTTCTGTTATAAGTAAACTTGCAACTCCACAACATGCTATTAATTCTAATATGTCGCAAGTTATTGATGATGATACTTCTGCTATGAATGCTACTCATGATGATGCTAGTACCTTGATTGATGATGATGTGCCACTAGGTGAATTTCTTGATGAACAAATTGCTAAAGTAAGACAACATGATATTGTTGAATCCGATGATGCACTTGAAAGTGAAAATACTGAAACACCTACTAGAACTAGTCCTCCTAGATATGAATCGCCAAAGGTACCAGAAGGTTATACTATGAGTGAGGAGGCAACTAGAGATATTCTTGCTTGCAAGGATATAGATGATCTAGGGAAATTATTATGCAAGTATAAATAAAGATCTCTAAATGCTAAAATGAAATGTGATCCTAAGTTTGCTACTTCACCTATTGTTATTGCTGATAAGGATTATGAATTCTCTGTCGACCCAGAGTTAATCACTTTTGTTGAATCTGATCCTTTCCATGGTTATGAAACTAAAACTATTGTGGCACATCTTACTAAGTTGAATGACATAGCCACCCTTTTTGCTCATGATGAGAAGATTCGCTTTACTATATTCTCAAGTTATTTCTGTTCTCATTAAAGGGTGATGCTAAAGTTTGGTACAATACTCTTGCTCCTGGTTGTGTGCGTAGTCCCCAGGATATGATTTATTACTTCTCTAAAAAATATTTCCCTGCTCATAAGAAACAAGCTGCCTTGCAGAAAATATTTAATTTTGTGCAAATTGAAGAAGAGAGTCTCCCACAAGCTTGGGGGAGGCTTATGCAATTGCTTAATGCTTTGCCTGATCATCCTCTTAAGAAAAATGAAATACTTGATATCTTCTATAATGGACTAAGCGATACTTAGGGACCTCCTAGATAGTTGTGCTGGTTGTGTTTTCAGGGAACGAACTGTTGAGCAAGCTGAGGAATTCTTGAATAACATATTTGTCGTGGAATTAACACGTCAGATGTCCTTAGTGTGGGGACTTAGTCATGAGGCCAACGCATCTATGTGGTAGCTTGAGAGGGGTTGAGCGGAATCGAGAAGCGCAACACATGACAAGGGTTTAGACAGCTTCGGGCCCCGGGAAACATCATCCGGTAACAACCCTACATGCTGTTTGAGGCTAGATCTCATTATCATCATGAGGGAGTCGCCGCAAACCGGCTCTCCTCTAGTTGTGTCTAGCCCCAGAGATTGTTTCTTGCTTGTCCCTCTTTAGGGAGCCCTGCCCCTCCTTATATAAGTTAAAGGGCGGATTACATGTAGAGTCCATCTCGGACTAAGACTTAAACTATTTTGACTTCCCTTCCTGGGCTTCTTAACATCTGCCGGTTTAACATTGTCTGTCGGGTTATGATTGACTTAACACCTGCCGGTGCTACCATCTATCTTAACTCTGCTGGTTTAACACTCGCCAGTTTACCGTCTATCTTAGCCATCTATCTTAATTGTCTGCCAGTTTAACACCGCCCCGGTTTACCAAGTCCCAGCCGGATTATGACTCCGGCCGGGTCATACCGCGGGGTATATCCCCGACATTAGCCCCCAATTTAATTTGGATTTATCCATGTTAAACTGATCCTGATCATCCTTAAGTCCTTGTCACTTCCTTCTTCTAGAAAATCCGGTTTAATAGGCCAGCTTCATAATCAACTTGCTGATATTGGTTTCTCATAGAAAATATATTGTGAAGAATAACTCCTTTGATTCAACTCCCAATGCTTAAAAAAATATTGATCCTTGAAATACTCATCTGATCTTCAGCCGGTTTAAGGATGTAGAACTTGCCAGTTTATAAAAACTGATAATTCCTGTCATGATTGTTGCAGACACCAGGCCATCATGATTGGTGACACTGAGTCAACAATTATTGGTGATGCTGGGTCAACCTGGTTAGCTCAAAACTGAAAATTGGAAGATATTTCTCTCTTATATCCATATTATCTGTAGCCCCCAAGTCTTGAATAGAACAAAGTGATGATTCGAGACTTATTTCCATATAATTACTGCCACTTTGAAGAAATCCATGTTGTTCATCTCAGTCACTAGTAAAAACTGAATACTCCATGTATGTAGCCCCCAAGTGCCGGATTGTCATGCTTGCAGCAACTTGGGACTTGAAATTGCCTGATGCTCATAAAGACTTCAACCAGTGTAGCCCCGAAGGGCCGGGTCATTATGAAATAATGAGCGGGGACTTTGTAAATATAATCATGTAGATTTGAGCAGTGATGTGTAGCCCCCAAGGGCCGGCTCAGTAAGATAATATTGAGTTGGGACTTTATATATACTTAAATGAAAATAACATCATATGATGTAACCCCCATCATGGGGCTGGAATCCACATCCACAAGGTTAAAAGCCTTGTGCTTTACCCACTGAGCAGTGGACCCTTCAATATAATGGATAAAAAGTTTTGTACCCTGAATAGTTGACAGGAGCAATTGGTAGCCCCCAAGGGCCGGCTCATTACGGTGTGATGAGTCGGGTCTTTCAATAAGGTGAGCAAACAATGACTTTGCATTAGCCCCCAAGTGTCATGGTGCATGCTTGCAGCGACATGAGACTTGTGTATTTGATGAAATCTCAACTTGACAAATGTAGCCCCCAAGTGCCGGGTTGTAATCCTGCAGCAACTCGGGATTATTCCTTCAATTGTAGAATAAATCATATCTATTGATAATATGATAGCCATTGCGCTAAAGCGACTTTGAAAAGCTTAATCATAATACTGGTTATTGATAACCATAATAAAAATCCAGCCATGTTGGCTATTTGAATAATATACCCAATGATTTATAAGCGCATAATTCCAATGGCGCAATCCAAATATATACTGGCGACTTATAGTCCAAAGCCAGGCCGGGTCAATAAACACTAGATTATAAGTGATTATGTACTGACAACTTGTAGTTGAAAGTCGAGCCGGGTTAATGAACACTGGGTTAATTTGATGACTGATAGTCATGCCGGGTCAATAGACGCCGGTTCAACATAAAATTTATCAAAAGAGAAAAATCTTGACAAAGGCAAATAAAATCGTGTAGTCGAGGCTTTTCAAGGGCTGCCAGGCCCAAATTCGAGGCTTTTCATGAGCTGCCAGGCTGCTGAGTTAAACCATTTGACAAAGCCTTTTAAGATGGACCTCCAACTAACCAATTGTCGTTTTAACTTTGACAAGTTCAGGGTCTGTATAAGATTGACTTGTCAAACGTTCGGCGGGTCATGCCAGGATTACCTGGATAGGAGTGGCTTACTTGATGAAGGCAGGTTAACCCGGGGTTTTAGGTGAATACACCAGGCTTCCAAGCCGTGCTTGATAGCATATTACAAGGGTCCTTTCAAACTCTTTGTTGCATTGCACAAAGAGCCCCCAAGTAACTTTGTGAGCTGTGCTCTATGGGTACCTATGTTTGAGCTGTGCGTAGCAACAAGACTCTCTTTGGCCCCTTGGGTGTGAAGCTCCCAAGCTTTGTTGTGGCTTTGATAGCCGGATTAATGGACAGAACTCCACTTTGTCAACTGAAGCCCCCATGTAACCAATAATATGGTAAGCCAAATAAGGCGGGATACCCATGTTTGACCCGTGCATCATGGCAATAGGTCCTCTTCGGCAACCTTTTAACTTTTTGCAAGAGATAAATTCTTCTTGAACCGGGATTTTGAACCGGATATTGAGAGCTTCAAAGCTTTATAGGAGACATCTTTCCATTGAACCGGATTTTAAACCGGAATATTCATTTTCAGCCGGAAATTTTCTGACGGCCTTCAAACTTGAACTTGAGAGAAGTTAATTCTTTTTTGAACTGGAAATTCTTAAACCACATTTGAGAGCTTTAGTGATACTGACTTCCTTTGAATCGTATTTTGAACCGGAATCCTTTCTGATGACCCAGAACTTCTTCACTGAGCCGAGATTTTGTCATATACTGAAGGAGAGCCGGAAATTCTCTAACGTCCTTTAAATTTTCATCAATATAGCAGTAGCCTCTGAGACCGGGTTATCTTTCCCTCCATCATCCTGGCGTTCTTACATCCGCTTAAACTGGCAAGATTTGCTGAGTCATGTCATTATAGCCCCCGAGTCTTAAGACGACTCAAGGACTTGTCTTGAGATTCTCCATACTTGACCATAGCAGAAGGTATATATCATTGGTGTTGATAACGCGATGTAAATCCACAGAAGGTTGAGGTGACTGCGGCGGGTTATAAATGATCCCGTATGAGCCGTGTCAGCAACTCGGCCAATGGTTCCTTTCAACCGGCGATTTGAGGTTTAACCAAACTTTAGTGGCGGCGACTTGCGCGCCTGCCCATTGAGCCATCCAATGCAGACAGCGGTCGACAGTATAGGATAATCTGCCTCCAATTTGTTGAAAGAAAAATGGGCTACCCAAGCTGTGACTTGCTCATACTCAATAAACAGCTCGTGCAGACAGGTGCGACCCGGTGTGTTGATGTAGACCAGGCTGTGAGAGACCGCAACATCAAAGGCGGCTCAGACAGATAAATCGGCCGCGACATTGTATGCCGGTGCGGACGGTAGAGTCAGCCGCAGCATTGTAAACCGGCAGGGACGGGCGAATTAATCATAGGCGTGGTCCCGACAAGCTGATGTAAACCGGGCCACAGGGGCGGCGACTTGCTCATGTTCATTCACCGGGTGGTATGAAATGGACGAAACGCCAGTGCAGAACATTGCTAACGCGTGCTCCGTACCCATGGTATAGACCACATTTACAATGAATAATTGTCCTGCATATCAAATATACAGTCAAAAGTAGTTGTTCTTTTAACAAAAAACAATATGTGGAAAAAATAAACTTAGATAGATGTCACCTGATCTGTTAGGCCTGAATTTATCCGCCGCGGTTAAGCTAAAATCAACCACGGATGAGTCACCCGCAGGAGCAAACGGATGAACCGGCCGCGGCGTTGTAAGCCGGCACGGACAGGCGAGTTGGGCGCGGTGTTGTAAGCCGGCACGGACAGGCGAGTTAGTCCCGTGTGTTGATGAAGCGGGGGACGACGACTTACCCATATAGCCGTCCAGCAGCATGGCACGGACCAGCCCTAGTGCGATGATCTTGGTGCACACCCCTTTGCGACACCTTTGTAACAAATAATGGTCCTACCCAAAAATAGCAAAGACCAGAGTAATTGTTCTTTGATAAAAACAATATGCACCAAAAATAAATAGACAAGATAGCACCTAATTCGTCTAGATGATAGACAGAGTTTATACATTCCATCCATAGATCACCGTGGATGATGAAGTCGCAACGTATGCGCGGCAACTCGGAACAACGCCAGTCGGGGTGGCTCAGCAGAATGTCATAGCTGCAAAGGCAGCGGCTTGAAACCGACCACTTTTTTTATATACATCCACATGGGCAAGCGACAGATGAACAACATCATCCAGTAAGTTGCAGGGGGCCTCGAGCAGGGGCGGTTCAGCGTAGGCGCGACGGAGGCTTGGAGCAGGTCGCGGGCGCACCGACGGGGCTCTCGGCGGCTCAAAAGGGGAGTCACTGCCGAAGCAGCACGAGGTGGCTTAGCGGCTGATGAAGCGACACCCACAATTCGAGGTCAGGGCCATCTCGAGGCAAGGGGGCCGCTTGAGGCGCGGACGAGGCGAAGTACTGCAGCATGGGGCAGAGGCCAAACAAGGCGAGGAGGCCCCTTAGCAAGGAGAGGTACCGCGGCAGGCCAGTGGAGGGTGGCACTCAAGGCCGCGGCACAACCATTCTACGCAAGGTGCATGCTGACAGCGCAGGTGAGCGCAACATCGGTCCGCAAGCAGTTTTCAGTAGCGGGTCAGGGCTCCGGTGGCGGCTGCGGTCGAGGCCACGCAAGGTGCCCGCGAGGCGAGGCGAGGCGCGGTCGAGGATGCCCCGGGGACGGCTCAACTCAGGGCCGAACGGAGGCAGCCAAGCAGGGCCATGGCGGTCGCGGCAGTGACTTGGAGCGGCAGGTCGTGCGTAGACGGCCCGGGGCCGGGACAACTCAGTGTCGGACAGCGGCACCCGAGTGGTGGTTCTGGGCAGAGGTAGAAGCGGCCTCGGCGTGGGACGGGTGCACGGTAGTGATACTGCGGCGGTGGCAGGCCACTTGGAGTCAATGGCGGCTCGGTGATCCAATGGCGGCGGTCGAGGAGCAACCAGGCGCGATAGTCGGCGGCTTGAGGCCGGTGATTTAGCAGTGGCGGCTCGGAGCGGTAGCAGCGGAGGCAGATTCAAGCCGGATCGACCACAGCGGGTCAACCACGGCGGAAGAGGACAAGGGCGCGGGTGCTGGCGGTAAACCGTCGCACGTAGAGGCGGCTCGTCTGGAGCGGCGATTTGATACTACTGCAGCTTAAGGCAGGGTTGTGCTCCTGCTGATGGAAGGGACGGGACGACGACGATGAGGCCAACAAGGCTCCGGCCTGGTCGCTTCTCCGACGAGGGCGGAGCGTGGGGGTCCGGTGCTGGAGGGGGTGAAGCCGTGGCCACCGCAGCGGCGGTTTGACAGCGATGTGAGGCAGGTACAACTCACCGACGGACTTTGGTGATGTCTTGGCGCAGCGGCAATTTAACGGCCGGTTAAAGCCATGGCCGAGGAGGCAAGACGTGAGCAGGTAGTGCGCCATGTCCATGTCCATCACTGACCGGTCCGGGATGAACCTGTCCTTGTAGCACTTGGCTGACGGGTTGTGCTGAGCGGCGGTATGTAGGGGCGGGATCCGACCTCCTGAAGCGGCGGGCGCTGCACGGCGGGTCGCTAGGCCCAGGCAGGAGCCAGTACAAGTCACGGCATGGCAGTCTCAACGCGGCGGCGATTTAAAGGCGCAGGCCACGGCGAGTCTCAGGCTGTTGCAGAGGTAAAACCGGCGCCGCGGTTTGAAGACAGGGCGACTCGGAAACGTTTCACAAGCGGCGACTTGCCAGCAGTAGTAAACCACGGCAGAGGCGAGGCGAGTTAGACAGGCGGACTTGCCTTTTCTCCTGGTTACACCTCGACGACGACAACTTGGACAGAGAGGAGGAGGCCAGTTTGACCCGGAGCAACCACAGAGGCCAGTTTGACCCGGAGTGACCCACGCAGAGTAGTATTTGATTCTTATGTGGAAATAGACTGCCCCCGGCCTGGCGGCAACAGGTGCAGTGATTCGTCTAATCACCTGGTGATCTGATGCCTTCACAGTAGCCATCAATCGGTACTATAGCAGTACTAGTTTTGATCTCCACTTGATTATCTTTGTATCCCCGCGGATGAGCAACACAAAACAGTCTTGGAAACTTGAACAGGTAATCCAGCCGCAACAATTTTATTCAGCGGATCGGACAGTGGCAACCCTTTGTCTGCTTCAATGGAAACTGTGACTTGACAGCTTGCAGGACTCGGTGAATCTCCCGTCGGTTTGGATAGATCGTCTCGCGTCGGCCGAACCGGACGCAAAACCCTAAATTATTTTTTAATCTCAATCTCGTATCTCCCTTCGATTGCTTGCCACGGAGACGATGTATCTTCTTCTATGCTGATTCTTCTTCATCTAGCACATCATGATATTTTTGATCCCTATAAAGATCCCTTCAAGAACTCATCACCACCGTGCGCGCGCCCCATGGTGGGCGCCAACTGTCGTGGAATTAACACATCAGATGTCCTTAGTGTGAGGACTTAGTCGTGAGGCCAACACATCTATGTGGTAGTTTGAGAGGGGTTGAGCGGAATTGAGAAGCACAACACATGACAAGGGTTTAGACAGCTTCGGGCCCCGAGAAACATCATCCGGTAACAACCCTACATGCTGTTTGAGGCTAGATCTCATTATCATCACGAGGGAGTCGCCGCAAACCGGCTCTCCTCTAGTTGTGTCTAGCCCTAGAGATTGTTTCTTGCTTGTCCCTCTTTGGGGAGCCCTGCCCCTCCTTACATAAGCTAAAGGGGCGGGTTACATGTAGAGTCCATCTTGGACTAAGACTTAAACTATTTTGACTTCCCTTCCCGGGCTTCTTAACATCTGCCGGTTTAACATTGTCTGCCGGTTTAACATTGTCTGCCGGTTTAACATGGTCTGCCGGGTTATGATTGACTTAACACCTGCCGGTGATACCATCTGTCTTAACGCTGCCGGTTTTAACACTCACCGGTTTACCTTCTGTCTTAGCCATCTGTCTTAACTGTCTGCTGGTTTAACACTGCCCCGGTTTACCAAGCCCCGGCCGGATTATGACTCCGGCCGGGTCATACCGCGGGGTATATCCCCGACAATATTGAAGAATTATGATGCTCTGAAACACCTATTAAACCCACTCCGAAGAATAGGGTATGTTATATCTTAGTCCTGAAGATATGCAAGAGGGAAAGAAATCTATGAAGGAAAAAGGTATTAAGGCCGAGGATGTTAAAAATTTACCACCTATCAAAGCAATATATGGGCTTGAAGCACCATCACCACCCAAGGTGGTAGAGGTAAAATCCTTAATGAAATTCAATGATAGTAATGATACTCGTAATAAACATCCTAGTCAATGCCTTTATGAGTTTGATAACTACATTAGAAAGCGAGATCACTTCAATGCAAATGTTATGAAACAATTGAAATACAACTCTGATATGATTGCTCGCTTAAGTGACTTATTATTTAGAATCTCAAATGATGTTAGAGGTGTAGGAAAACATGCCTCTATGGTTCAAACTCAACTAGAACAAGTTGCTAAATCTCAAAGAGAGTTGCTTGATGAAATGAACAATAATATAAGTGACTTTGCCGTTAGAGTAGCAACTAGAGGAGGTAAAATGACTCAGGAACCACTTTATCCCGAGGGACACCCAAAGAGAATTGAACAAGATTCTCAAAGGAACAACACCACTACACCTAATTCTTCTAAAAAGAAAAGGAAGAAGAAAAATGATAAGACTTTGCCTGCCTCTAGTGAACCTGATGTAGAAAAACCTCCTGATAATGATAATGAAGTTTCTATCTCTGATGCTGAAACTCAATCTGGTAATGAACACTCACCTTCTAATAATGAAAAAGATAATGATGAGGTTCAGGAAAACACTCAACCTAATGATAAAGAACCAGATAATGATGTTGAGATAGAACCAGTTGTTGATCTTGATAACCCACAACGTAAGAATAAAAGATATGACAAAAGAGACATTGTTGCTAGAAAACATGGAAAGGAAAGAGAACCATGGGTTCAAAAGCCTATGCCCTTTCCACCTAAGTCAACTAAAAAGAAAGATGATGAAGAATTTGAACGCTTTGCTGAAATGATTAGGCCAGTCTTTCTGCGCACTCACTTGACTGACATCTTCAAAATGCCTCCTTATGCAAAGTATATGAAAGACATCATCACCAATAAGAGAAAAATACCGGAAGCTGAAATCTCCACTATGCTTGCTAATTACACTTTCAAAGATGGAGTACCTAAAAAACATGGAGATCAGGGAATACCAACTATACCTTGCTCCAATAAAATAAATTATGTGAAAACTGCTTTATGTGATTTGGGAGCTGGTGTTAGTGTTATGCCTTTCTATTTATATAAAATACTTGATTTGAATAAAATCACACCTACTGAAATATCCTTGCAAATGGATGATAAATCAACCGCCATACCTATCGGTATTTGTGAGGATGTGCCCGTTGTTGTTGCTAATGTTACTATTTTGATTGACTTTGTTATACTTGAGATGCCCGAGGATGAAAACATGTCGATTATCCTTGGTAAACCCTTATTGAATACCGTAGGGGCTGTTATTGATTGCAATAAAAGCAAGGTCACTTTTCATATCAATGGTAATGAGCATACATTGCACTTTCCGAAGAAACAATTCCAAGTGAATGGTACTAATGTTATTGGAAAATCTCCGACAATCACTATTGGAAGTTTTCAACTACCTCTACCTACTATGAAAAAGAAATATGAAATGCTTATTGTAGGGGACATTCATATCCCCATTGAGGTAACTTAGTGATTTACGAAAGTTCTTCGGTTTCATGCTAACCGAAAGTGGTTGTTAATAAGACTTGATCAACCTAATTAATGGATCATTTTTTAGAGGTATGAAGTTGATGAATTTAGTAAGCACTACCTTTTGTCCCTACCTTTTGGTTGTTAATAAAATAAAATGCCATGCTTTGTCAGTTTTCTGCTTTTTCCGTGCAATAAACAATGACTCAAAATAAAGTTCTCAAAATGCTTTGAAAATCTGACACGTTTTTTTCTGAATATTTATGAATCTCTGGTGCAAATAATATCAAAGGGAGGTGCACCAGGTGGTCACAACCCACCTGGGCACGCCAGGACCCCCAGTCGCGCCCTGGTGGGTGCTGCCCACCTGGTGGTCCCCCTCACTTACTTCTTCCTCCCACACCACTCCATTCACACAAAAAAAATTCACTATCACTCTCTCTCTCTCTCTCTCGTGTTCTTGCTCCCGAAACCGTGGATTTCGATCTCTTTGCTCGAAGCTCCATTTTTGAAACTGTTTCGGGGATTTGTTGCTTGGTATGTGACTCCTCCATGTGTCCAATTAGTTTTTGTTTTAGTGGTTTATATTTAGAATAATTAACTACTCTTGGTGCTGCTGTACATGAGCTTGCATGTTGTATTCTTAGAGTTCTAAGTAGTTTGGATGCTTGCTATGGCCTCTATACATACCTATGAGTAGTTGCTATCAATTTTGTGAAGTTTTGTTGAGAAAATTTTGTGGACTAAAAATTTCAAAATTTTGTTCATAGGAAAAAGATGAATATCTTCAGGAAGTTTGCTTCCAAGAAGAACTCCAAGGGGGTTATCGGGCAGTCATATGACAATGATCTCCATACCCCAAGGTTGGTGGAGTTACGACCGTGTGAGTGGCCGGACAATGAGTTCATGGGAGAGGTTGGAATCCTCCAAAGAGTTCAGCCAATATGCTACTAATGCCGGCCTCACCAACTTCATCGCAGCTGAATGCAAACAATATCATCTCCTCACAAATTCCTTTGTGCAACTTTCATTTCCATTCTAGGAATAATCCCCCTCAGGTGTCATTTAACTTATATGCTGAACACCGCCAGATCCCACTTACTGAATTTTGTGACATTTGCATGCTTCCTTCTGATGGGGGTTTGGTAGAGCCTAGGTCCTTAGAGTTTGATGGTTTTTACAGTACTCTAACAGTGGGGGATGAGAGAGGAGTATCAGGCACCACTGCTGTTAGCTTGCAGTTTCCCGCCGTGCATTATTTTGCTTTATTTATCGCAAAGTGCTTGCTAGCGAGAGAGAAGGTGGGTTCACTTAGTGCCTCGGATTTTTTTGTTTGGTGTCGCGCACTTTATGGTGACAACACTTTCAGCTTGGGAGCTATTGTGGCACGTCGGCTTCACCTTAACAGATTCAAGGGTAAAATACATGGGGGCATTTACGCTACTCGTTTGGCGACTCACTTCAATGTGTAGATACGCTACCATGATCACCCCTTGCCCAAGGTTTACCTAGACAGAGCATCTATGAAGTACCATTAGTTTCTTGCTGTCGATCGGCCTGATATTGACTTGCCTTACAACTTAGTTTTTTGTGTGGAAACTCGTGATGTTATCCCCTTGCCTGCACCTGCTTTGTTTGATTATGTTGCCAGGAACCGATATAGAGTTATGCCTGAGGAAATTGTCGCTTACCGAAACAACCTGGCGGCGGCACAGGCGGAGCCCCAGCAGTGGGACCCTATGGTGCCTCCTCCCCAACACTTCAACATTGGACCTCACGACTTCTACGACCGGTGAGTACCAAGTTAGGCCAAAAGCTTAAGCTTTGGGGAGTACATATTCCCACCAACATTACATTCATGTTTGCACATTTCATTCCAGTTGTCGGTGTCCACACTTTTTCATTGTATCATCCATGTTTAATTTATTTTCTTGCTTTCTTCTTGTGTCTTTGAAAAACTTTGAGAAAATCCCAAAATATGTTTCTTGCTTCTTTTTTATTTTTCTTCCTAGTTTAAATTGTTGTAGTACTAAAAAGAAAACCCAAAAAGATTTCATTGTTCTTCTTTTACTTGTTGGGAGCTTTCCTGTGTAAATAGTTTTTCCCGCTTTTGCTTTTCCCTTTTTCGCTTGCTTGCTTTCGAAAAACCAAAAACTCCAAAAATATTTCAGTGTGTTTCTATGAATTTCTTTTTCCTTAATTGAGTCATACCAAGGAGAAGACCATGATGAAAATGTTGAGTGGCTCTCATTTACATTATTGTTGATATACCAAAGAGCCCATATTACCTTGTCTTCTCCTCTTGAATAAAATGTTTGCAGATTCCAGCCTAGTCCACAACACTCTTGCACTATTATTATTATTTCAAGCCGTTCGGTCATGCAAGTGAAAGGCAATAATGACGATATTAGATGAACTGGCAGTGGTAGAGAGAAACGGGTATGAACTTGACTTGTTCTATTTTTGTAAATATGTTTAACCTAGTATCCATGCTTCAGCTTATTATGATCAAACATGTTTGCAATGACAATTAGAGATTATAGTTTCTCATGCCATGACTAAGTAGCTAGGAGTGAATAATGACTTATCTTGGATATCAATATTGCGTTAAAATGATTGTGATGTAGTATGATTATATGGTGTCCTCCTTTGAATGTTCGAGTGGCTTGACTTGGCACATGTTCATGCATGTAGTTGAATCAAAACCAACATAGCCTCTATGATATTTATGTTCATGGTGTTCATATCCTACTCATGCTAGTATCCAATGTTACTTATGCATAATGCATGTTCATGACCGTTGTTGCTCTCTAGCTGGCCGCTTCTCAACCTATTTGCTAGCCTTCTCCTGTACTAAGTGTGAACTCTGCTTGTACATCCAAAAACCTGAAACCCAAGTCTTTCCAGATGAGTCCACCATACCTACCTATATGCGGTATTACCCTGACATCCTAAGTAAATTTGCATGTGCCACCTCTAAAAACTTCAAATAAATATCCTTTTTGTGTGCCTGGATCGTTCATGGAACGACAGGAGGTAGTCGGTATCTTCCATGCTAAGCGGGTTATTCTTAGGTTGAGTGTTTATTCACTTGCCATCGCACGAGAAAAGGGCGGTAATAGGGATGCCCAGTCCCAAATTGCAAAAAGAAAAGAGCTTACAAACAATCAAACAAAAACTCCCAATGGAGTCATAACCTTTACATTTCCGCTTGGGAACCGCCACTAGCGTGCTTGCATGGAAGATATTGATAACTGATGGTCGTGAAGTAAATAAGAAGGGTGCATGTGTCAAAATATCATTTACCTCTATTTTAAAAACTTGAGCCCTGGCACCTCTACAAGTCACTGCTTCCCTCTGCGAAGGGACTATCCATTTACTTTTATGTTGTGTCATCACCTTATCAAATAAGCGCCAGAACCTGAGAGCACTGCTGTCATGCTGATGCATTGTGTATAGATAATGTTGGGTGCATCATGACTGGATCTTTTCTACCATGAATTACAATGTTTAGTCGCTGCTTGAACTTTGGGGTGCTCTGCATTTATGTTTTGCGGTCCCAGAAAGGGCTAGCGAGACACCACTATTGTCATATCATATCATGGTTGTTTTGAAAAAGTTTTGCTATTTGAGTTATCTTATTATTGCTCTATAGTTGATTATGTCATTGATAAGAGTTAATATAATTTTTAAGAGTTATTGTCGACATGGTTAGTTATAATCCTTGCTGAAAACCTGGGTGCCGCTTAAGCTTATTTGTGAAACAAGAGCAAAGGAGTTCGTAAAAGTTTTTCTTTTTCACTTTCAGTTTATCAATTGAATTGCTTGAGGACAAGCAAATGTTTAAGCTTGGGGGAGTTGATGTGTCTCCAACATATCTACTTTTCCTAACGCTTTTCCTCTTGTTTTAGACTCTAATTTACATGATTTGAATGAAACTAACCCCGAACTAACGCTGTTTTCAACAGAACTACCATGGTGTTATTTTTATGCACAAATAAAAGTTCTCGGAATGGAACAAAACTTTGCGAGGATTTTTTATATCAAATAAGAGAATTTCTGGATCCAGGAGGTACCTAAGGGGGGCACCTGGGTGGGCACAATCCACCAAGGCGTGCACCCCCCCCCCCAGGCACGCCCTGGTGGGTGCTGCCCACCTGGTGGCCCCGCTGACCCTCAAACCAACACTATAAAATCCCATATTTCCGGAAAAAAATCAGGGAGAAAGAATTATCACGATTCATGAGACGGAGCCGCCGCCGTCTCCTGTTCTTCATCGGGAGGCCAAGTCCGTTTGGGGCTCCGGAGAGGAGGATCTTCGATCGTCGTCATCACCAACACATCTCCATTGCCAATTCCATGATGCTCCCTGATGTCTACTACACAACCTTCTTCTTGTAGACGTTGTTGGGCCTGCAAGTGCACAGGTTTGTAGGACAGTAGCAAATTTCCCTCAAGTGGATGACCTATGGTTTATCAATCTGTGGGAGGCGTAGGATGAAGATGGTCTCTCTCAAACAACCCTGCAACCAAATAACAAAGAGTCTCTTGTGTTCCCAACACACCCAATACAATGGTAGATTGTATAGGTGCACTAGTTAGGCAAAGAGATGGTGATGCAAGTGCAATATGGATGGTAGATATGAGTATTTGTAATCTTAAAATATAAAAACAGCAAGGTAACTAATGATAAAAGTGAGCGCAAACGGTATTGCAATGGTAGGAAACAAGGCATGGGGTTCATACTTTCACTAGTGCAAATTCTCTCAACAATAATAACATAGATAGATCATATAACAATCCCTTAGCATGCAACAAAGAGTCACTCCAAAGCCACTAATAGCGGCGAACAAACGAAGATATTATGGTAGGGTACGAAACCACCTCAAAGTTATCCTTTCTGTTCTATCTATTGAAGAGTTCGTAGTAAAATAACATGAAGCTATTCTTTCCGTTCAATCTATCATAGAGTTCATGCTAGAATAACACCTTAAGACACAAATCAACCAAAACCCTAATGTCACCTAGATACTCCATTGTCACCTCAAGTATCCGTGGGCATGATCATACGATATGCATCACACAATCTCAGATTCATCTATTCAACCAACACAAAGTACTTCAAAGAGTGCCCCAAAGTTTCCACCGGAGAGTCAAGATGAAGACGTGTGCCAACCCCTATGCATAGGTTCATGGGCGGAACCTGCAAGTTGATCACCAAAACATACATCACATGGATCACGTGAATATCCCATTGTCACCACAGATAAGCACGACAAGACATACATCAAGTGTTCTCAAATCCTTAAAGCCTCAATCCATTAAGATAACTTCAAGAGGAAAACTCAATTCATCACAAGAGAGTAGAGGGGGGAGAAACATCATAAGATCCAACTATAATAGCAAAGCTCGCGATACATCAAGATCGTGCCATAGAGAGAACACGAGAGAGAGAGAGAGAGAGAGAGAGAGAGAGAGAGATCAAACACATAGCTACTGGTACATACCCTTAGCCCCGAGGGTGAACTACTCCCTCCTCGTCATGGATAGCGCCGGGATGATGAAGATGGCCACCGGTGAGGGATTCCCCCTCCGGCAGGGTGCCGGAATGGGCTTCCGAGAGGTTTTTGGTGGCTACAGAGGCTTGCGGCGGCGGAACTCCCAATCTATCTTCTTCTTCGATGTTTTTAGGGTACATGGACTTATATAGGCGAAAGAAGTCGGTCGGGGGAGCCTCAAGGGGCCCAGGAGATAGGGGGCCGCCCTCCTATCTCCTGGCTTCCTCGAACCTTCCCTGGCTTGAACTCCAAGTCTCCCGGATCATATACTTTCCAAAAATCACTCTACCGAAGGTTTCATTCTGTTTGGACTCCGTTTGATATTCCTTTTCTTCAAAATACTGAAACAGGCAATAAAACAACAATATGGACTGGGCCTCCAGTTAGTAGGTTTCCCAAAAGTAATATAAAAGTGTATAATAAAGTGCGTAATCATTCAAAACAGACAATAAAATAGCATGAATGCTTCATAAATTATAGA
Organism: Triticum aestivum; assembly: GCF_018294505.1. Lineage (NCBI taxonomy): Eukaryota > Viridiplantae > Streptophyta > Magnoliopsida > Poales > Poaceae > Triticum > Triticum aestivum. Next base: position 595,891,034 of record NC_057798.1, on the reverse strand, counting down.
TACGTTGGAGACGTATCAGCATCCCCAAGCTTAATTCCTACTCGTCCTTGAGTAGGTAAATGATAAAAGAAAGAATTTATGAAGTGTGAATGCTAGAAGGTGCACAAGTTTGATCAATGATAATTTCAATCATCTTTCTAGCACGATTATATGTCATAACAGTAGTTCATCTCATAAAACTTCTCACGATCAAGTAACAAGCAATTCACATGTTAAAGCATAGACCATAAACTTTCTTGAAAACTAGCAAACTTCATTCTCAGTCATCAAACAATTACAATTCATATTATTTTCAGGAAGGGTCTATGTCAGAGCTTTGATTTAGCAAACTCCACATACTCAACTATCATATAGTCTTCTACAATTGCTAACACTCACGCAATACTAATGGTTATGGAGTTTCAATCGGACACTAAGAAAGATAGGGGCTTATAGTGTTGCCTCCCAACGTATTCACCTTTGGGTGATGTCAACAATAATAGTTCATGCTAACTTACATTCAATTGGATATATATATCATGATCTTTCCAACACGAGATGCTTGCCAAAGGATAAAATGAAAAAGGGAAAGGTGAAGATCACCTTGACTCTTGCATAAAGTAAAAGACATAAAGTAAAAGATAGGCCCTTCGCAGAGGGAAGCAGGGATTTGCAGAGGTGCCAGAGCTCAATTTTGAAACAGAGATAAATAATTTTGAGAGGTATGATCTCATTGTCAACATAACAACCAAGAGTTCCCAATATCTTCCATACTACATACATTATAGGCGGTTCCCAAACAGAATGGTAAAAGTTTTTACTCCCCCTCCACCAACAATCATCAATCCATGGCTTGACCGGAACAACAGGTGCCTCCAACTAACATCAAACCTGGGGGAGTTTTGTTTGCAATCATTTTTGATTTGATTTTGATCTTTTGATCATGGGACTGGGCATCCCGGTTACCAGCCATTTTTCTCGTGCATGATGAGCGGAGTCCACTCATCTTGAGAATAACCCACCTAGCATGGAAGATATTGACATCCCCTAGTCGCTACATGAGCGATTCGGGCATACAAAACAGATTGTTATTTGAAGGTTTAGAGTTTGGCACATGCAAATTTACTTGGAACGGCAGGTAAATACCACATATAGGTAGGTATGGTGGACACTCATGGCAAAAACTGGGTTTAAGGATATTTGGAAGCACAAGTAGTATCTCTACTTGGTGCAAGGAATTTTGGCTAGCATGAGGAGGAAAGGCAAGCTCAACATGTTTGAATGATCCATGGCAATATACTTTAACTGAGATGTGAGAAAACATAACCCATTACGTTGTCTTCCTTGTCCAACATCAACTCTTTAGCATGTCATACTTAATGAGTGCTCACAATTATAAAAGATGTCTAAGATAGTATATTTATATGTGAAATCTCTCTTCCTTCAATATTCTTTCATGAATTGTTCAAATGACCAATACAATGCTTGCTAACCTTCAATAAATTTACAACCTCTACTTCTTAGATGTGAAGTCATTACTCCCCATGGGCTAAGCAAATGAGACATATATAATTTCAGATTTATGACAATCAATTCATTCAACAATTTACTCCTAGGATATAAGTGAAGCACACGAGTAAATGACAAACTACTCCAAAAAGATATAAGTGAAGATCAATGAGTAGCTAAATAATTATGTAACTATGTGAAGACTCTCTCTCATTTAAGAATTTCAGATCTTGGTATTTTATTGAAACAAAAGCTATAAAAAATGATTACTACAGTAGCACAATCATGTGAACACACAAAAACAGGAAGGGTAAATATTGGGTTGTCTCCCAACAAGCGCTCTTCTTTAATGCCTTTCTAGCTAGGCATGATGATGACGATGATGCTCACATAAAAGATAAGAATTGAAACATAACGGGAGCATCATGAAGCATATGACTAGCACATTTAAGTCTAACCCACTTCCTATGCATAGGGATTTTGTGAGCAAACAACCTATGGGAACAATAATCAACTAGCATAGGAAGGTAAAACAAGCATAGCTTCAAGATTTTCAACACATAGAGAGGAAACTTGATATTATTGCAATTCCTACAAGCATATGTTCCTCCCTCACAATAATTTTCAGTAGCATCATGAATGAATTCAACAATATAACCAGCACCTAAAGCATTCTTTTCATGATCTACTTGCATAGAATTTTTACTACTCTCCACATAAGCAAATTTCTTCTCATGAATAGTAGTGGGAGCAAACTCAACAAAATAATTATCATGTGAGGCATAATCCAATTGAAAACTAAAATCATGATGATAAGTTTCATGGTTATCATTATTCCTAATAGCATACAAGTCATCACAATAATCATCATAGATAGCAACTTTGTTCTCATAATCAATTGGAACCTCTTCTGAAATAGTGGAATCATCACTAAATAAAGTTGACACTCTTCCAAATCCACTTTCATGTTCATCACAATAAGATTCAACATCCTCCAAAATAGTGGGATCACTACTTCCTAAAGTTGACACTCTTCCAAACCCACTTTCATCAATATAATCATCATAAATAGGAGGCATGCTTTCATCATAATAAATTTGCTCAACAAAACTTGGGGGACAAAAAATATCATCTTCATCAAACATAGCATCCCCAAGCTTGTGGCTTTTCATATCATTAGCATCATGGATATTCAAGGAATTCATACTAACAACATTGCAATCATGCTCATCATTCAAAGATTTAGTATCAAACATTCTATAGACTTATTCTTCTAGCACTTGAGCACAATTTCCCTTTTCATCAAACTCACGAAAGATATTAAAAAGATGAAGCTTATGAGAAAGACTCAATTCCATTTTTTGTACTTTTTGTTTTATAAACTAAACTAGTGATAGAACAACAAACAAAAACATTCGATTGCAAGATCTAAAGATATACCTTCAAGCACTCACCTCCCTGGCAACGGCGCCAGAAAAGAGCTTAGTTGACGGGGTGTGAGTGCCGCTTACCTAGCCTCCCTGGCAACGGCGCCAGAAAAGAGCTTGATGTCTACTACACAACCTTCTTCTTGTAGACGTTGTTGGGCCTGCTAGTGCACAGGTTTGTAGGACAGTAGCAAATTTCCCTCAAGTGGATGACCTAAGGTTTATCAACCTGTGGGAGGCATAGGATGAAGATGGTCTCTCTCAAACAACCCTGCAACCAAATAACAAAGAGTCTCTTGTGTCCCCAACACACCCAATAGAATGGTAGATTGTACAGGTGCACTAGTCCAGCGAAGAGATGGTGATACAAGTGCAATATGGATGGCAGATATGAGTATTTGTAATCTGAAAATATAAAAACAGCAAGGTAACTAATGATAAAGTGAGCGTAAACGGTATTGCAATGGTAGGAAACAAGGCATGGGGTTCATACTTTCACTAGTGCAAGTTCTCTCAACAATAATAACATAGATAGATCATATAACAATCCCTCAACATGCAACAAAGAGTCACTCCAAAGCCACTAATAGCGGAGAACAAACAAAGAGATTATGGTAGGGTACGAAACCACCTCAAAGTTATCCTTTCTGTTCTATCTATTCAAGAGTTCGTAGTAAAATAACATGAAGCTATTCTTTCCGTTCAATATATCATAGAGTTCATACTAGAATAACACCTTAAGACACAAATCAACCAAAACCCTAATGTCACCTAGATACTCCATTGTCACCTCAAGTATCCGTGGGTATGATTATACGATATGCATCACACAATCTCAGATTCATCTATTCAACCAACACAAAGTACTTCAAAGATTGCCCCAAAGTTTCTACCGGAGAGTCAAGACGAAAACGCGTGCCAACCCCTATGCATAGGTTCATGGGCGGAACCCGCAAGTTGATCACCAAAACATACATCAAGTGGATCATGTGAATATCCCATTGTCACCACAGATAAGCACGGCAAGACATACATCAAGTGTTCTCAAATCCTTAAAGACTCAATCCAATAAGATAACTTCAAGAGGAAAACTCAATTCATCACAAGAGAGTAGAGGGGGGAGAAACATCATAAGATCCAACTATAATAGCAAAGCTCGCGATACATCAAGATCGTGCCATAGAGAGAACACGAGAGAGAGAGAGAGATCAAACACATAGCTACTGGTACATACCCTCAGCCCCGAGGGTGAACTACTCCCTCCTCATCATGGATAGCGCCGGGATGATGAAGATGGCCACCGGTGAGGGATTCCCCCTCCGGCAGGGTGCCGGAACGGGCTCCCGAGAGGTTTTTGGTGGCTACAGAGGCTTGCGGCGGCGGAACTCCCGGTCTATCTTCTTATTCGATGTTTTTAGGGTACGTGGACTTATATAGGCGAAAGAAGTCGGTCGTGGGAGCCTCGTTTAGCGACCTGACCTCAAACGGTCAAGTCTCTGTGCCTCAGTGTCATCCCTGGATCAGTAATGCTGACACGCACAATACTCGAAGGATTTATAACAGAGTAGCAATCACACACTTATTACATCGAATGTCTCAAAAGAGAACCTATTACAATAGTATGGCTTAAGGCCATCTAATGCGATAATAGCGGAAGGCTTGGAAGATAAAGTGAGTCCATCAACTCCAACGGCATAGCTGAGCTGCACGACAACGACCTAACGAACCTTACTCCTCGTCTGAAAAGTCTGCAACATAATACGTTGCAGCCCGAAAACGGGTCAGCACATGGAATATGCTGGCAGTATAACACAGTAGAGTAGAAAAAGAATAATACTATCACTACATCCATATATGGCCGGTGGAATGCTCTAGGGTTATAGTTTTGCAGAAAGCAAATTTTTCACTACAATAAAGGAATAAATTTTAATTTAACTATCATGGTGGTTGATAAAATATCGAGAAGGTAAACCCCCTCTCAATCCCAAATTAAAGTCATTAACAACCCGACAATATTAATCAAGAGTGTTGAGATACATGTGAATACTCAAGTACTAGATACTCAAATTGTCCATAACCGGGGACACGGCTAACCATGATTAGTTTGTACACTCTGCAGAGGTTTGCGCACTTTTCCCCACAAGACTCGATCGCCTCCATTGGATTTCTCGCACTACATGGTGTTTGAGAAACGAATGAACGAGACACAGTCTTTCATAAACATTAACTCTCTACTCCGGGTAGACCATACCAAACCTACAAAACCCACTACCTGCTGATCTACCTCTTCAAGAGTTTCATGTAACTTATTCAACTATGCTAGAGCCCACAATAGCTTGTGGCTGCACACGGAAGTTTCTAGCATGAATAATCTCAGTTCCCTTTGAGCCTGGGTGGCGGTCCATAGGAAGATCACACGGATACCCCAGGATTTCCAAACAAAACAGACAATCACTGGATACCCCAGGTGCCTCAATCCACCCAGATGTGTATTTAAGTTGCCACCTTAATTAAACCATTAATTAAAAATATCACATCTGTCATGGAAATCACTCAAACCCAATCCACGTCTACGAGCATAGCATGGCAATATAAGCAACGCGTAGAAGTAACTCCCAAGGGTTTGATATGAAACATGGCAATAGGTTCTACCTCAGCAACTACTTCCCAACCCACATATTGAAGACATCCTAATCATGCAATGTTTGAGGATTTAACTAATGCAATGAAAACTGGGTATGGAAAGAGTATGATCAATGTGTTACTTGCCTTGCTGACGATCTGTGAATCCTAGAGACTCGTAGTAACATGCTTCGCACTCCGGGAATTCTATCACAAACAAACAGTAACGTACATAAGCAACTAGCAAAGATGCACAAGTAAAACTCCAAATGAAAGAGATTGACCAGAGAGTTCAACATAAGAACTCTAGTTTGCAAAAAGAATCAAACCAAACGGAGTAACGAAACTCAAACGGCAAAAGAAACAAGATCCATTTACTAATCTGAACTAAGGTCAAATTTTACAGTACCAAAACTTTGTTTAAGTTGATTAAACAGAAAGAGAGTCTCAAGACGAAACTCTAGGCGTTTGAAACACCTGAATCCGACTAACAAGCCTGAAGAAAAACAGAAATTAAGATCGGATCAGAAATCGCGACTGAAAAATAATCGCGGATAAATCCGATAAAAGAAATCTGAGGAACAGACTATTGAACGAGCGTTCGTTATCTGTAACTAACGGATGAGAACCGTTCGTTTAAACGAACGTACGGACGAACATCCATTAAATAAACGAACGGAGAAAGCCGGTGAACCGAATCTAAAAAACCCTATCTAGGGTTTCTAAAAAACCGAACGGTTTTTTAAAAAAAACCGGCGGCGACGGTTCGGCGTGGTACCTTGACGAGGTGGCTCCGGCGAGGCGGGGTTGGGCGACGGGGCGGCGGCTCTCGGGGCGGCGGGGCTTGGCGGCGGCGGGGCGGCAAGCGGCGGTGGCGAGGCGCGGAGGCGACGGCGGTGGCGCTCGGCTCGGGGCGGCGGGGCTAGTGGTGGTGGCGGTTTGGAGGGGGGGGCGGTGGCGGCGTATATAAAGGGAGGGGGTGGCGGCTTGGAGGAGGGGCCAAGGCGGCGGCGAGGAGGAGTCCTGGCCGGACTCCTCGTCCGAGGTGGCGGCGGCTCGGTCTCCTGGTGGGAGACGGCGCGCGCGGGGAGGTGGGCCGGCTCGGCTGGGCTTCGGCCCAGTCGGCGCTGGAAGTTTTTTTTTAATAATTACGCCGACAGAAAATAAATCCTATAAAATGAAATAAAAACATAAAAATGCCAAAACAAATTTTCATTGTCTAAATAAAATATTTAGAACGAGATGAACATCTTCTTGGCCCTAAAATGCAATTTTAAAAATGTGCATATGTTTCTAATGCAAATAAAATCCAAATAAACTCAAATAGAAACAAATAAATGATTTTAATAATTTTCCTCCAATATTTCAATTGTTTTGGAGAAGTCATATTATCCCCTTTCATATATTTTTATAAGAAATATTTTTCGGAGAGAAAAATGATTAAAATCAAAAATCCTCTTTTCACTATTTGATACAAAATCAAATATGAAAAATTGGGAAATCCCCAACTCTCTCCGAGGGTCCTTGAGTTGCTTAGGATTTCGAGGATTTTGGAACGGAAACACAATAAAATATGATATGCATGGATGATCTATGTATAACATTCCAAATTTGAAAATTTGGGATGTTACAAACCTACCCCCCTTAAGATGAATCTCGCCCTCGAGATTCGGGTTGGTCAGAAAATAGGTGCGGGTGGTCCTTGCGAAGATCATCCTCTTGTTCCCAGGTGGCTTCATCCTCGGTATGGTGGCTCCACTGAACTTTACAAAATTTGCTAACCTTGCTGCGAGTGACTCGGCTGGCAAACTCAAGAATCTTAACTGGTTTCTCCTCATACGTCAAATCACTGTCCAGCTAAATTGCCTCCAAGGGTACGGTATCTCTTAACGGTATATCGGCCATCTCAGCATGGCACTTCTTCATCTGTGAGACGTGGAACACATCGTGAACTCCTGACAATCCCTCAGGTAATTCCAACTTGTAGGCAACTTCTCCCATCCTTTCCAAAACACGATATGGTCCTACAAACCTCGGGGCTAATTTTCCCTTAACTCCGAATCATTTCACCCCTTGCAAGGGTGATACTCGCAGATATGCTCTGTCTCCGATTTCATAGGTAACCTCCTTGCGTTTAGAGTCTACATAACTTTTCTGCCTGGACTGAGCTATCTTCAGTCTATCCCGAATCAACTTAACCTTCTCCTCAGACTCTTTGATCAAGTCTGGTCCAAACAGCTGTCGGTCTCCTACCTCGTCCCACATCAATGGTGTTCTACATCTACGTCCATACAAAGCTTCGAACGGTGCCATCTTCAAACTGGCTTGGTAGCTGTTGTTGTATGAGAATTCAGCGTAGGGAAAATTGTCATCCCAACTAGATCCATAGTCTAGCGCACAAGCTCTCAACATATCTTCCAGTATCTGGTTGACTCTCTCGGTTTGTCCATCTGTCTGCGGGTGGAATGCTGTACTGAACTCCAATCTCGTACCCAAAGTCTGGTGTAACTGATGCCAAAACTTTGAAGTAAACTGCGTCCCTCTATCTGATACGATGCTCCTCGGAACTCCATGCAAACATACGATCCTGGACATATATATTTTGGCCAACTTTGCACTTGTATAAGTGGTTTTCACCGGAATAAAATGAGCCACTTTGGTCAAGCGATCCACTACTACCCATATTGAGTCATATCCTCCTTTGTCCTGGGTAGTCCGGTGATAAAGTCCATGCCAAGTTTATCCCAGTTCCATCCGGGTATCGGCATAGGCTGCAATAGTCCTGCTGGCTTCTGATGTTCTGCCTTCACTCTTTGACATACATCACATACGGCTACATACTCAGCAATATCCTTCTTCATACCGGTCCACCAGAAGCGTTCCTTTAAATCCAAGTACATCTTGGTGTTCCCGCGGTGTATTGAGTATGGTGAGTCATGAGCCACCTGAAGTATTAACTTCCTGATCTCTGTGTTATTGGGCACATAAACTCGGTCCTCAAACCATAAGGTATCGTGCTCATCTTCGCGAAAACCTTTGGCCTTTCCTTCGCTCATCTTCTCCTTTATTTCCGCAATCTCTTTGTCCTCCTTCTGAGCTTCTCGAATTTTGTTTAACAAGGTCGACTGAACCTCCATTGTTGCAATGAAACCTCGTGGAGCAATCTCCAATCGAAGTTCCATGATATCCTCGGCTAGCTCCTTTGGCAATCCCTTACTTTCAAGTATGTTAGCATAACTCTTTCGGCTTAAAGCGTCTGCTACAACATTGGCCTTCCCTGGATGATAGTGTAGCTTCATATCGTAGTCCTTTATAAGTTCCAACCATCTTCTCTGCCTAAGGTTCAGCTCCTTTTGAGTGAAGATATATTTCAAACTCTTATGATCCGTGTACACATCACAACGGTTCCCAATAAGCTAATGTCTCCAAGTCTTTAATGCATGCACTACAGCTGCTAACTCCAAATCATGGGTGGCATAGTTCAACTCGTGGGGCTTCAGTTGTCGTGAGGCATACGAAACAACTTTCCCATCCTGCATGAGCACACATCCCAGTCCCAATCGTGAGGCGTCGCAATATACTTGAAACTCCTTATGTCTATCTGGCAACGTTAGTACTGGGGCCGTAGTCAAATGTTTCTTCAACTCCTGGAAACTTGCCTCGCAATCTTCCGTCCAAATAAACTTATTATCCTTCTCCAACAGTTCAATCATTGGTTTTGCCAGCTTGGAAAAATTCTCAATGAATCTCCGGTAATATCCAGCGAGTCCAAGGAAACTGCGGATCTCGCCAACTGAAGTGGGTGCCAACCATTCAGTGACCGACTGAACCTTGCTGGGGTCTACTGCTATACCTTCTCCTGATATAACATGCCCAAGAAATCCAACCTCTTTCAACCAAAATTCGCACTTGCTGAACTTGGCGTATAACTGCTGTTCCCTGAGTTTCTCGAGAACTAATCGCAAATGCTCCTTGTGCTCCTCTTCATTCTTCGAGTACACCATAATATCATTGATAAACACCACAACAAACTTGTACAAATACTCCATGAACACTTTGTTCATCACACTCATGAAATAGGCAGGGGCGTTTGTCAGTCCAAACGACATGACCGTATACTCGTATAATCCATACCGCGTAGTGAACGCTGTCTTTGGTATATCCTTCTCTCGGATCTTCAACTGATGGTATCCTGATCATAGAACAATCTTCGAAAACACCTTAGCTCCTTGCAGCTGATCAAACAGATCATTGATCATCGATAGTGGATACTTGTTCTTAATGGTTACTTCGTTCAAGGCTCGATAATCAACAACCATCCTTAGGGATTTATCCTTCTTATCCACCAATAGTACTGGAGCTCCCCAAGGTGATGAACTCCTTCGAATATAACCTTTCTCCAACAACTCCTTGATCTGCTTCTTAATTTCCTCCAGATCATTTGCGGGCATCCGATAGTGTCTCTTGGATATGGGCCCTGTACCTGGCAATAGCTCTATCAGAAACTCAATGTCTCTATCCGGTGGCATGCCGGGTAACTCTTCTGGGAAAACATCCGGGTAATCCTTTACTACTAGCACTTCCTCCTGAACAACTCCCATGAGGGCATTCACTTGGTTCCTCCTAGGAACATGCCTAGATACATACTTAATCCTTTTTCCCTCCGGGGTGGTGAGATAAATTGACTTACTAGCGCAATCAATACTTCCTCCATACCTTGACATCCAGTCCATACCTAATATCACATCCAATCCTTGTGACTCCAAGATAATTAGGTCAGACGGAAAAACATGCGTCCCAATGGTTAGGGGTATCTGGTTGCACCTTCGGCTAGCCATACGCTCTGCTCCAGGCGAGCTCACTAAAAGAGGGGTCCTCAGGGTTTGGGTTGGTAGGTTAAACTTATCCACGAATCCCCTTGATATGTATGAATGCAATGCACCAGTATCAAAAAGAATAAGAGCGGTAAATGACTTAACCAAAAACTTACCTATTACCGCTTCCGGCTGTTCTTCAACCTCCTCCACGTTAACGTGGTTCACTTGTCCTTTGTTGAATGGGTTAGGCTTCTTTCCAGCGCTCCCGTTTCCATTTCCATTCCTTCCTTCAGGACAATCATTGGCATAGTGCCCTGTCTTCTCGCACTTATAACAAGTAACTTGACTTAGGTCTCTCTTGGCGGGTGTGGCTGGATTGGAGTGATTATTGTTATCTCCGTTCCCATTTCCGGTCTTAGCGCCATTATGATTATGCAATCCTCCTCTAGGGTGGTTATGTCCTCCGTGGTTATGAAGGAGTCCTCCTGAATTCGGGGTTAAGCGAGGCTTCTGCTGGGCTCCTGCATTATACTTCCCTTGTGCATACTTCCTCTTACGGCTCTCAATCTGCTGCTGCTTCCCTTCAATCATAAGCGCTTTATCTACCAACTCCTGGTAGTTGTTAAAGGTTGCCACCATCAACTGCATGCTCATCTCATCATTCAACCCTTCCATAAACTTCTCCTGCTTTGCGGCATCGGTGGCCACATCATCAGGGGCATAGCGTGATAACTTGCTAAAATCATCCACGTACTGGCCAACAGTACGGTTCCCCTGGCGTAAGTTGCAAAACTCCCGCTTCTTCATCTGCATAGCTCCAGTGGAAACATGGGTAGTACGAAAGGCCTGCTGAAACTGAGCCCATGTGACAGTGTCGACAGGGTAGGTGGTTGTGAAATTCTCCCACCATGCTGCTGCGGGTCCATCCAGTTGGTGTGCGGCAAAGCCCACCTTCTCCGCATCCGTGCACCCTGCGGTGGTTAACTCCCTTCCGATACAGCGTAGCCAATCATCTGCAACTATTGGCTCGGTGCTACTGGAGAACACCGGCGGCTGTAACCTTAGAAAACGGGCTAGATTGTCCATTGGTGGCGGGTTGTTGTTGTTGTTGTTATTGTTGTTGCCCTGGTTCTGAACTAGCAACTGTCAAAGCATTCTGCTGCTGGATCAACTGGGTGAGCTCCGGTGGGAAAGCAAAACCGGTGTCACGTCTTGGAGGCATCTGAGGGGTTTATATGGAAGAGATTAGAATAGAGGAAAAGGTCTACTGGGGAAGCACTACCCATATGCATATGACACAAACACAATCATTTCATTCAATCAATCAAGCAAGGGCATACATCGGTCTAAAACTATCGCAAAAGTGCTCCACTACTACTTGATACATGGGGAAAATTACTAATATTATATGGTGGTCATCTAGAAATTTTGATTGGTGGAAGATTCCATGATGTCTGCTCCAGCTTCGTCTTCATAGTCATCATCACTCGGATCAGAATCAGTGTCATCGATGATGATGTAGTTGTCCGGGCAGGTGGGGTCGTCATCTTCGTCTCCCGGTGCTGGTCCTCCCATGAATATCCCGATCTTATTAACCAGGTCGTCGTTCTTCTCCAGTAGCGTCTTGATTTCCTCCTCATATCCATCGCGTGTGAACTTGAGTTCTTCTTCCAGCTCGATGATCCTAGTCTTTGCCTTCTTCAATTCCATCATGTCGGCGCACATCTGGTTCTCCTGGCGTCGAATGTGCTGGTTTAGCTCCTGGATAAAAGCTGCGATAGATCTATCCTTCCTGGTGCTGATCATCTCCCATTGCTCATCTCGGCGCCCACATATCTGATATGTAGTGTCCTTGAGTTCCCTGTTGTATACTTCTCCAATGCGTCCCATGGTAATGTGGGCTGCCATGCTCTTGCATAGACTCCAGGTTGGTGCTTCGAAAGAAAATTCTATGGGTTTAGAAGTTGGCAAGAACGTTCTTCCTAGAACTTGTACTTGAATCATCCAACGCTCTTATTCTGGTAAGGTGGCGTTGTACGTCCCGGTGAAGCTAGGTATTCCAATGTTCAAGTACCTAGTGACTTCCTTCAAGTGGCGTCCAAAAGGTGTATCCACATCCGGTTGTGCGAACTTGTTCTTCTTCTCCGTCATCCTAAAGAGTGGAAAAGGGAGAGGAGTCAGAAATGAGTAGAGAAGAGTGACCTATGGTTTATCTTAGTGGTCGTGTCCTACACTCAGCGTGTGCTCTGATACCATCTTGTAGCGACCCGACCTCAAATGGTCAAGTCTCTGTGCCTCAGTGTCATCCCTGGATCAATAATGCTGACACACACAGTACTTGAAGGATTTATAACAGAGTAGCAATCACACACTTATTACATCGAATGTCTCAAAAGAGAACTTATTACAATAATATGGCTTAAGGCCATCTAATGCGATAATAGCGGAAGGCTTGGAAGATAAAGTGAGTCCATCAACTCCAACGGCATAGCTGAGCTGCACGGCAACGACCTAACGAACCTTAATCCTTGTCTGAAAATTCTGCAACATAGTACGTTTCAGCCTGAAAACGGGTCAACACATGGAATATGCTGGCAGTATAACACAGTAGAGTAGAAACAGAATAATACTATCACTACATGCATATATGGCTGGTGGAAAGCTCTAGGGTTATAGTTTTGCGGAAAGCAAAATTTTCCCTACAATAAAGGAATAAATTTTAATTTAACTATCATGGTGGTTGATAAAATATCGAGAAGGTAAACCCCCTCTCAATCCCAAATTAAAGTCATTAACAACCCAACAATATTAATTAAGAGTGTTGAGATACATGTGAATACTCAAGTACTAGATACTCAAATTGTCCATAACCGGGGGCACGGCTAACCATGATTAGTTTGTACACTCTGCAGAGGTTTGCGCACTTTTCCCCACAAGACTTGATCGCCTCCGTTGGATTTCTCGCACTACATGGTGTTTGAGAAACCGATGACCGAGACACAGTCTTTTAGAAACATTAACTCTCTACTCCGGGTAGACCATACCAAACCTACAAAACCCACTACCTGCTGATCTACCTCTTCAAGAGCTTCATGTAACTTACTCAACTATGCTAGAGCCCATAATAGCTTGTGGCTGCACACGGAAGTTTCTAGCATGAATAATCTCAGTTCCCTTTGAGCCTGGGTGGCGGTCCATAGGAAGATCACACGGATACCCCGGGATTTCCAAAAAAACAAGCAATCACTGGATACCCCAGGTGCCTCAGTCCACCCACATGTAGGGATGGCAATGGGTACCCATTACCCGCGTACCCTGCGGGTAAAAACTCTATTAGGGTAAGGGTACGGGATAAAAATTTACCCATGGGTACTTAAATGGGAAAATATCATACCCATCGGGTAGAAAGGGTACGAGTATGGGATCGTATAACCCATGCCCGCGTACCCATGTACCCATCTAAAATATTGACAAGTTGGTTTCCGTTAATATCCTAATGTATCAATTTTCCCCTCCTAATCACGCTAGGTAAAAACACTAATGTGTAGTCAAATTATCTCTGTAATTTATCGTGATTTTCTGAACTTAAAGTGTATGCCTATGTGTTGTTATTTATGATTATGTGTTGTTTTTGAACATTTTTATGTGTCACTTTATAGGCAACTATTTTTGTTTATGAGAATGTGTTGTTGTACATTGTTGTTTGAACTTTGTTGCTATTAATAATTTATGATTATATATTGCTTTTTACAACTATTTTCTACTCAATTGATGTGTTGTAAATGCGGGTATTTTTACCTGCGGGTAACCACATACCTTGTCGGGTGACGGGTATGGGAAATAATTATACCCTTGACAGGTATGGGTATGGGTGATGGGTAAGTTCAGGGCGGATGGGTAAGGGTATGGGGTAGCTCCACCCGTACCCATACCCTGCGGGTGCCATCCCTACCCACATGTGTATTTAAGTTGCCACCTTAAGTAAACCATTAATTAAAAATCTCACATCTGTCATGGAAATCACTCAAACCCAATCCACATCTATGAGCATAGCATGGCAATATAAGCAACGTGTAGAAGTAACTCCCAAGGGTTTGATATGAAACAGGGCAATAGGTTCTACCTCAGCAACTACTTCCCAACCCACATATTGAAGACATCCTAATCATGCAATGTTTGAGGATTGAACTAATGCAATGAAAACTGGGTATGGAAAGAGTATGATCAATGTGTTACTTGCCTTGCTGACGATCCATGAATCCTAGAGACTCGTAGTAACACGCTTCGCACTCCGGGAATTCTATCGCAAACAAACAGTAACATACATAAGCAACTAGCAAAGATGCACAAGTAAAAATCCAAATGAAAGAGATTGTCCAGAGAGTTCAACTTAAGAACTCTGGTTTGCAAAAAGAATCAACCAAACGGAGCAACAAAACTCAAACGGCGAAAGAAACAAGATCCGTTTACTAATCTGAACTAAGGTCATATTTTACAGTACCAAAACTTTGTTTAAGTTGATTAAACAGAAAGAGAGTCTCGAGACAAAACTCTAGGCATTTGAAACACCTGAATCCGACTAACGAGCGCGAAGAAAAACAGAAACTAAGATCGGATCAGAAATCGCGACTGAAAAATAATCGGATCAGACTATCGAAGGAGCGTTCGTTATCTTTAACTTACGGAAGAGAACCGTTCGTTTTAACGAACGTACGGATGAACGTCCGTTAAATAAACGAACCGAGAAAACCGGCGAACCGAATCTAAAAAAACCGATCTAGGGTTTCTAAAAAAACCGAACGGTTTTTTAAACCGGCAGTGATGGTTCGGCGCGGTACCTCGACGAGGTGGCTCCGGCGAGGCGGGGTTGGGCGGCGGGGTGGCGGCTCTCGGGGCGGCGGGGCGGCAAGCGGCAGCGGTGGCGGCACTCGGCTTTGGCGGCGGCGGTGGTCGGCTTTGGCGGCGGCGAGGCACGGAGGCGGCGGCGGCGGCGCTCGGCTCGGGGCGGCGGGGCTGGTGGTGGTGGCGGTTTGGGGGGGGGGTGGCGGCGTATATAAAGGGGGAGGGGTGGCGGCTTGGAGGAGGGGCCAAGGCGGCGGCGAGGAGGAGTCCCGGCCGGACTCCTCGTCCGAGGCGGCGGCGGCTCGGTCTCCGGGTGGGAGACAACACGCGCGGGAGGTGGGCCGGCTCGGCTGGGCTTCGGCCCAGTCGGCGCTGGAAGTTTTTTTTAAATAATTACGCTAACAGAAAAATAAATCCTATAAAATAAAATAAAAAACTAAAAATGCCAAAACAAATTTTCATCGTCTAAATAAAATATTTAGAACGAGATGAACATCTTCTTGACCATAAAATGCAATTTTAAAAACGTGCATATTTTTCTAATGCAAATAAAATTCAAATAAACTCAAATAAAAACAAACAAATGATTTTAACATTTTCCTCCAATATTTCAATTGTTTTGGAGAAGTCATATTATCTCCTCTCATATACTTTTATAAGAAATATTTTTCGGAGAGAAAAATGATTAAAATCAAAAATCCTCGTTTCACTATTTGATACAAAATCAAATATGAAAAATCGGGAAATCCCCAACTCTCTCCGAGGGTCCTTGAGTTGCTTAGGATTTTGAGGATTTCAGAACGGAAACACAATAAAATATGATATGCATGGATGATCTATGTATAACATTCCAAATTTGAAAATTTGGGATGTTACACCTCGAGGGGCCTAAGAGACAGGGGCGCACCCAGGGGTGGGCACACCCTCCTATCTCCTGGCTTCCTCGAACCTTCCTTGGCTTGAACTCCAAGTCTCCCGGATCATATCCTTTCCAAAAATCACGCCCCCGAAGGTTTCATTCCGTTTGGACTCCGTTTGATATTCCTTTTCTTCGAAATACTGAAACAAGCAATAAAACAACAATATGGGCGGGGCCTCCGGTAAATAGGTTAGTCCCAAAAGTAATATAAAAGTGTATAATAAAGCCTGTAATCATTCAAAATAGATAATAAAATAGCATGAATGGTTCATAAATTATAGATATGTTGGAGACGTATCACTCCCCACCGGGAGTGAGTAATTCCTTCGTAGGCTCGCTGGTCGGTGAGGAGTTGGATGAGATTCATCATGTAATCAAGTTTGTTTTGTTAGGGCCTGATCCCTAGTATCCACTATGTTCTGAGATTGATGTTGCTATGAATTTGCCATGCTTAATGCTTGTCACTTTGGGCCTGGGTGCCATGATTTCATATCTAAACCGTTTATGTTATCACCATTATATCCATGTTCTAGATCCGATCTTGCAAGTTATAGTCACCTACTACGTGTTGATCCAGCAACCCCGTAGTGACAATAGTCGGCACCACTCTCGATGATGATCGTAGTTTGAGGAGTTCATGTATTCATCGTGTGTTAATGCCTTGTTCCGGTTCTCTATTAAAAGGAGGCCTTAATATCCCTTAGTTTCCAATAGGACCCCACTGCGATGGGAGGGTAGGACAAAAGAGGGCATGCAAGTTCTTTCCATAAGCACGTATGACTATTTACGGAATACATGCCTACATTATATTTATGAACTGGAGCTAGTGCCGAATTGCCCTAGGTTATAATTGTCTCATCGTGAATATCATCCAACGAGTCATCGATCCAATGCCTACGAATTTATCTTATATTGTTCTTGCTAAGTTACTACTGTTTCCACTTCTATTGTTACTGCTGCAATATCACTGCTACCACTGTTACCGTTACCATTGCTACCGCTGCTATCATCAAAACTATCATATTACTTAGCTACTAATCACTTTGCTGCAGATAATTAATCTCCAGGTGTGGTTTAATTGACAACTCAACTGCTAATACCTTCAAATATACTTTGGCTCCCCTTGTGTCGAATCTATAAATTTGGGTTGAATACTCTACCCTCGAAAACTGTTGCGATCCCCTATACTTGTGGATTATCAATGTGATCCGCGCAGGGCTTCGCCTAAGCACCGTGAGAATATGACCGGAGGTGTAAACTTTGGAGGGGGGCGGGGGCGCCAGACACAACTTAGAGCAATTGGTGTGTCTTCTAGGGCGCCCCCCGTATATAAAGGAGGGAGGGAGGATGAGGAGGCCGGCCCTAGGTACGCCCCAAGTGGGAGGAGTCCCACTTGGGCTCCTAGTAGGATTCGCTCCCTTCCTTTTACCGGAGGGGGAAAGGGGGAAGGAGAGGAGTAGGAGAAGGAAAGGGGGGTGCCGCCCCCTTTCCTGTTCCAATTCGGCTTCCTTCCCTATGGGGGTGCGCCACCCCTATGTGGGCTGGTGTACTGATACGTCTCCAATGTATCTACTTTTTCTCATGCTTTTCCTCTTGTTTTGGACTCTAATTTGCATGATGTGAATGAAACTAACCCCGGACTGACGTTGTATTCTGCAGAACTACCATGGTGTTGTTTTTGTGCAGAAATAAAAGTTCTCGGAATGGAACGAAACTCTGCAAGGATTTTTTATATCAATAATAAGAATTTTTGGAGCCAAGACCTGCAGGAGAGGGGCACCTGGGTGGGCACAACCCACTAGGGTGCGCTCCCCTCTCCTAGCGCGCCCAGGTGGGTGATATGTCTCCAATGTATCTATAATTTTTGATTGTTCCATGCTATTATATTACCCGTTTTGGATGTTTATGGGCTTTACTTTACACTTTTATATCATTTTTGGGACTAACCTACTAACCGGAGGCCCAACCCGAATTACTGTTTTTTTGCCTATTCCAGTGTTTTGAAGAAAAGGAATATCAAACGGAGTCTAAGCGGAATGAAACCTTCGGGAGCGATCTTTTTGGAACAAACACAATCCAGGAGACTTGGAGAGGACGTCAAGCAGCAGACGAGGAAGCCACGAGGCAGGAGGGCGTGCCCTAGGGGGGTGGGCACGCCCCCACCCTCGTGGGCCCCTCATGGCTCAATCGACCTACTTATTCCTCCTATATATATATCCACGTACCCCGAAAACATCCATGAGTACCACGAAAAACTATTTCCACCGCCGCAACCTTCTGTATCCGCGAGATCCCATCTTGGAGCCATCACCGGCGCTGCACCGAAGGGGCAATCGACCATGGAGGGTCTCTACATCATCTCCAAGGCCTCTCCGATGAGTTGCGAGTAGTTTACCACAGACCTTCGGGTCCATAGTTATTATCTAGATGGCTTCTTCTCTCTCTCTTTGAATCTCATACAAAGTTCTCCTCGATCTTCTTAGAGATCTATTCGATGCAACTCTTTTTGCGGTGTGTTTGTCGAGATCCGATGAATTGTGGGTTTATGATCAAGTTTATCTATGAGAAATAATTGAATCTCCTCTGAATTCTTTTATGTATGATTGGTTATCTTTGCAAGTCTCTTCGAATTATCAGTTTGGTTTGGCCTACTAGATTGATCTTTCTTGCAATGGGAGAAGCGCTTAGCTTTGGGTTCAATCTTGCGGTGTCCTTTCCCAGTGACAGCAGGGGCAGCAAGGCACGTATTGTATTGTTGCCATCGAGGATAAAAAGATGGGGTTTATATCATATTGCTTGAGTTTGTCCCTCTACATCATGTCATCTTTATTAATGCGTTACTTTGTTCTTATGAACTTAATACTCTAGATGCAGGCAGGAGTCAGTTTATGTGTGGAGTAATAGTAGTAGATGCAGAATCGTTTCGATCTACTTGTTGCGGACGTGATGCCTATATACATGATCATGCCTAGATAATCTCATAACTATGCACTTTTCTATCATTTGCTCGACAGTAATTTGTTCACCCATCGTAATACTTATGCTATCATGAGAGAAGCCACTAGTGAAACCTATGGCCCCCGGGTCTATCTTTTATCAAATAAGTTTTCCATCTACTTTTGTTTGCAATCTTTACTTTCCAATCTATAACATAAAAGTACCAAAAAATTATCTTATCTTATTATCTCTATCAGATCTCACGTTTGCAAGTTTCCGTGAAGGGATCGACAACCCCTTTATCGCGTTGGTTGCGAGGTTCTTGTTTGTTTGTGTAGGTATGAGGGACTTTTGAGGAGCCTCCTACTGGATTGATACCTTGGTTCTCAAAAACTGAGGGAAATACTTACGCTACTTTGCTGCATCACCCTTTCCTCTTCAAGGGAAAACCAACGTAGTGCTCAAGAGGTAGCAAGAAGGATTTCTGGCGCCGTTGTCGGGGTGGTCTTCGCTCAAGTCAAGACATACCAAGTACCCATCACAAACTCATGTCCCTCGCATTATATTATTTGCCGTTTGCCTCTTGTTTTCCTCTCCCCTACTTCACCCTTGCCGTTTTATTCACCCTCTCTTTCCCGATCTCCTCTCTCTTTCGCTTGCCTCTTATGTGCTTGTGTGTTGGATTGCTTGTCGCAATGGCTCAAGATAATACCAAATTGTGTGACTTTTCCAATACCAACAATAATGATTTCGTTAGCACTCCGATTTCTCCTCTTAATGATCTTGAATCTTGTGAAATCAATGCTGCTTTGTTGAATCTTGTTATGAAAGATCAATTCTCCGGCCTTCCTAGTGTAGATGCCGCTACTCATCTAAATAACTTTGTTGATTTGTGTGATATGCAAAAGAATAAGGATACGGATAATGATATTGTTAAATTGAAGTTATTTCCGTTTTCACTTAGAGAGTGCTAAAACTTGGTTTTCATCTTTTCCTAAGAATAGTGTTGATTCATGGAATAAGTGCAAAGATGCTTTTATCTCTAAGTATTTTCCTCCCGCTAAGATCATCTCTCTTAGAAATGATATTATGAATTTTAAACAACTTGATCTTGAGCATGTTGCCCAATTGTGGGAAAGAATGAAATTAATGATTCGTAATTGCCCTGCACATGGTTTGAATTTATGGATGATCATACAAATTTTTTTTGCCGGATTGAATTTTGCTCCTAGAAATCATTTAGATTCGGCCGCGGGAGGCACTTTTATGGAGATCACTTTAGGATAAGCTACTAAACTCCTAGATAATATTATGGTTAATTATTCTCAATGGCACACCGAAAGATCTACTAGTAAAAAAGTTCATGTGATAGAAGAAATTAATGTTTTGAGTGGAAAGATGGATGAACTTATGAAATTATTTGCTACTAAGAGTGCTCCTATTTATCCCAATGATATGCCTTAGTCTACTTTGATTGAGAATAATAATGAATCTATGGATGTGAATTTTGTTGGTAGGAATAATTTTGGTAACATTGCTTATAGAGGAAACTTTAATCCTAGGCCGTTTCCTAGTAATGCCTCTAATAATTATGGTAATTCCTACAACAATTCTTATGGAAATTTTAATAAGACGCCCTCTGATTTTGAGAATAGTGATAAAGAATTTATGATCTCTCAAAAGAATTTCAATGCTTTGCTTGAAGAAAAATTGCTTAAAGTTGATGAATTGGCTAGGAACATTGATAGACTTTCTCTTGATGTTGATTCTTTGAAACTTAGATCTATTCCACCTAAGCATGATATCAATGAGTCTCTCAAATCCATGATAATTTCCATTGATGAGTGCAAAGAAAGAACCGCTAGGATGCGTGCTAAGCAAGATTGCTTTGTAAGAGCGTGTTCTTCTAGTTTCCATGAAAATAATGATGAAGATCTAAAAGTTATTGATGTGTACCCTATTAAATATTTGTTTTGCAATATGAATCTTGATAATGATGGGACTGTAGAAGAGTCAACTTTAGTTAAAAGGCGTCCCAATGATTCAGAGTTTTTAGATTTTGATGCTAAATTTGGTAAAAGTGGGATTGGAGAGGTCAAAACTTTACAAAGCATTGAACCCACTATTATGTATTTCAAGGAATTTAATTATGACAACTTTTCTTTAATAGATTGTATTTCCTTGTTGTAATCCGTGTTGAATTCTCCTCATGCTCATAGTCAAAATAAATCTTTTACCAAACATATTGTTGATGCCTTGATGCAATCTTATGAGGAAAAACTTGAACTGGAAGTTTCTATACCTATAAAACTTTATGATGAGTGTGAACCTACTATAAAAATTAGAATTAAAGATCATGAATTCTATGCTTTGTGTGATTTGGGTGCTAGTGTTTCCATGATTCCTAAAACTTTATGTGATGTGCTAGGTTTCCGTGAATTTGATGATTGCTCTTTAAACTTGTACCTTGCGGATTCCACTATTAAGAAACCTATGGGAAGGATTAATAATGTTCTTATTGTTGCAAATAGGAATTATGTGCCCGTAGATTTCATTGTTCTTGATATAGATTGCAATTTTTCATGTCCTATTATTCTTGGCAGGCCTTTCCTGAGAACGATTGGTGCAATTATTGGTATGAAGGAAGGGAATATTAGATTCCAATTTCCAATAAATAAAGGCATGGAACACTTTCCTAGAAATAAAGTCAAATTACCTTATGAGTCTATTATGCGAGCCACTTATGAATTGAATACCAAAGATGGCAATACTTAGATCTATTCTCGCTTTTATGCCTAGCTAGGGGTGTTAAACAATAGCGCTTGTTGGGAAGCAACCCAATTTTATTTTTGTTCTTTGGTTTTTGCTTCTGTTTAGTAATAAATACTTCATCTAGCCTCTGTTTAGATGTGGTTTTATGTTTTAATTAGTGTTTGTGCAAAGTAGAACCTATAGGATAACCTACGGTGATAGTTAATTTGATTCTGTTGAAAAACAGAAACTTTTGCATGCACGAGAATAATTTTAATAGATCACAGAATCGTGATTTTGAGTTTATTCTTTTTTCAGTAGATCAATAGACAAATTTCCCAGGACTTCCTATTTTGGTAGTATATTTAGATTTCCAGAAGTATTAGAAAGTTACAGATTGCTATAGACTGTTCTGTTTTTGACAGATTCTGTTTTTCGTGTGTTGTTTGCTTATTTTGATGTATCTGTGGCTAGTATCGGGGGGTATGAACCATAGATAAGTTGGAATACAGTAGGTTTAACACCAATACAAATAAATAACGAGTTCATTACAGTACCTTATGTGGTGGTTTTTCTTTCTTGCACTAACGGAGTTCATGAGATTTCCTGTTGAGTTTTGTGTTGTGAAGTTTTCAAGTTTTGGGTAAAGATTTGATGGACTACGGAATAAGGAGTGGAAAGAACCTAAGCTTGGGGATGCCCATGGCACCCCAAGATATTCAAGTACAACCAAAAGCCTAAGCTTGGGGATGCCCCGGAAGGCATCCCCTCTTTAGTCTTCGTCTACCAGTAACTTTACTTGGAACTATATTTTTATTCGCCACATGATATGTGTTTTGTGCTACCTCTTGAGCACTGCGTTGGATTTCCCCGAAGAGGAGAGGATGATGCAGTAAAGTAGCGTAAGTATTTCCCTCAGTTTTTGAGAACCAAGGTATCAATCCAGTAGGAGACCATGCACAAGTCCCTCGTACCTACACAAAACGATAGCTACTCGCAACCAACGCGATCAGGGGTTGTCAATCCCTTCACGGTCACTTACGAGGGTGAGATCTGATAGAGATGATAAATAATATTTTTGGTATTTTTGATAGATAGATGCAAAGTGAAAAGTAAAAGGCAAAGTAAAAACAAAGCAAATAATAAAGCGATAGAGATTGATATGATGAGAATAGACCCGGGGGCCATAGGTTTCACTAGTGGCTTCTCTCAAGAGCATAAGTATTCTACCGTGGGTGAACAAATTACTGTTGAGCAATTGACAGAATTGAGCATAGTTATGAACATATCTAGGCAATGATCATGTATATAGGCATCACAACCAAGACAAGTAGATCGAAACGATTCTGCATCTACTACTATTACTCCACTCATCGACCGCTATCCAGCATGCATCTAGAGTATTAAGTTAGAAACAGAGTAACGCCTTAAGCAAGATGACATGATGTAGAGGGATAAATTCATGCAATATGATAAAAACCCCATCTTGTTATCCTTGATGGCAACAATACAATACGTGCCTTGCAACCCTTTCTGTCACTAGGTAAGGACACCGCAAGATCGAACCCAAAGCTAAGCACTTCTACCATTGCAAGAACTACCAATCTAGTTGGCCAAACCAAACGGATAATTCGAAGAGACTTGCAAAGATAACTCAATCATACATAAAAGAATTCAGAGAAGATCCAAATATTTTCCATAGATAATCTGGATCATAAACCCACAATTCATCGATCTCAACAAACACACCACAAAAGGAAGATTACATCGAATAGTTCTCCACAAGAGAGGGGGAGAACATTGTATTGAGATCCAAAAAGAGAGAAGAAGCCATCTAGCTACTAGCTATGGACCCGAAGGTCTGAAGTAAACTACTCACACTTCACCGGAGGGGCTATGGTGTTGATGTAGAAGCCCTCCGTGGTTGATGCCCCCTCCGGTGGAGCTCTGGAACAGGCCCCAAGATGGGATCTCGTGGATACAGAAGGTTACGGCGGTGGAATTAGGTTTTTGGCTCCTG
The DNA here is from genome assembly GCF_018294505.1 of Triticum aestivum. Lineage (NCBI taxonomy): Eukaryota > Viridiplantae > Streptophyta > Magnoliopsida > Poales > Poaceae > Triticum > Triticum aestivum. The sequence continues at coordinate 595,867,211 of NC_057798.1, read as the reverse complement.
TTCTGATCTGTCGGGGATACGTAGGCATATATAGGAGGAAGGAGTACGTCGGTGGAGCAGCAGGGGGCCCACGAGGTAGGGGGGCGTGCCCAGGGGGGCGCCCTCCACCCTCATGACCGCCTCTTTTGTTCCTTGGAGCAGGGTCCAAGTCTCCTGGATCACGTTTGGTGAGAAAATCACGTTCCCGAAGGTTTCATTCCGTTTGCACTCCATTTGATATTCCGTTTCTTCAAAATACTGAAATAGGCAAAAAACAGCAATTCTGGGCTGGGCCTCCGGTTAATAGGTTAGTCCCAAAAATAATATAAAAGTGGAAAATAAAGCCCAATATAGTCCAAAATAGTAGATAAAGTAGCATGGAGCAATCAAAAATTATAGATACATTGGAGACGTATCAGGCATCCCCAAGCTTAATTCCTGCTCGTCCTCGAGTAGGTTAATGATAAAAAAGAATTTTTGATGCGGAGTGATACTTTGGCATAATTTCAATGTAAATCTTCTTAATTGTGATATGAATATTTAGATCCAAAAGATTCAAGACAAAAGTTCATATTGACACAAAAATAATAATACTTCAAGCATACTAATCAAAGAAATCATGTCTTCTCAAAATAACATGACAAAAGAAAGTTCATCCCTACAAAATCATATAGTTAGGCTATGCTTCATTTTCGTCACACAAAGATGTTCCCAACTTCTATACCCCCGATGACAAGCCAAGGAATTGTTTCATACTTAAATAATCTCAAACTTTTTCAACCTTCACGCAATACATGAGCGTGAGCCATGGATATAGCACTATGGGTGGAATAGAATATGATGATGGGGATTGTGTGGAGAAGACAAAAAAGGAGAAAGTCTCACATTGACGAGGATAATCAACAGGCTATGGAGATGCCCATCAATTGATGTCAACATGAGGAGTAGGGATTGCCATGCAACGGATGCACTATAGCTATTAATGCTCAACAAAAGAAAACTAGTGGGTGTGCATCCAACTTGCTTGCTCAAGAAGACCTAGGGCATTTGAGGAAGCCCATCATAGGAATATACAAGCCAAGTTCTATAATGAAAAATTCCCACTAGTATAAAAAGACAACTTATGAGACTCACTACATGAAGAACAAGGTGCTACTTTGAAGCACAATATATGAGACTCACTAAATGAAGAACCAGGTGCTACTTTGAAGCACAAGTGTGGAAAAAAAGATAGTAGCATTGCCCTTTTTTCTTTTCTTTTTTTTCTTTTTTTCTTTTTTGGGCCTTTTTTTGGCCTTTCTTTTTTTTTCTTTGGGCAATGCTCTAATAATGATGATCATCACACTTCTATTGATTACAACATAAAGATTACACCTTGAAACTTAGAACAAGATATGACTCTATATGAATGCCTCCGGCGGTGTACCGAGATGGTGCAATGAATCAAGAGTGACATGTATGAAAAATAATGCAAGGTGGCTTTGCCACAAATACGTTGTCAACTACATGATCATGAAATGGCAATATGACAAAAGTAATGTATGTCATGATGATGATGGTGGAAGTTGCACGGCAATATATCTCGGAATGGCTATGGAAATGCCATAATAGGTAGGTATGGTGGCTGTTTTGAGGAAGATATAAGGAGGTTTATGTGTGATAGGGCGTATCGTATCACGGGGTTTGGATGCACCGGCGAAGTTTGCACCAACTCTCAAGGTGAGAAAGGGCAATGCATGGTATCGAAGAGGTTAGCAAAGGCGGAAAGGTGAGAGTGCGTATAATCCATGGACTCAACATTAGTCAAAAGAACTCATATACTTATTGAAAAAATTTAGAAGTCATCAAAAATCAAGTAGTACGCACATTCTCCTAGGGGGATATATTGGTAGGAAAAGACCATCGCTCGTCACCGACCGCCACTCATAAGGATGCACAAGCCAGGTACACTTCATGTTTCAAATTTGTTACACAACTTTAACCATACATGCATGCTACGGGACTTGCTAACTTCAACACAAGCATTCTTTAAATTCATAATCACCCAACTAGCATGACTTTGATATTATCACCTCCATATCTCAAAACAATTATCAAGCATAAACTTATCTTAGTATTCAACGCACTCAAAAGAAAGTTTCACATATCTTGAATACCAAGTATATTAACATTAAGCTAATTACCATGCTATTAATGACTCTCAAAATAATCTAAGTGAAGCATGAGAGATCAATAGTTTATTTAAAACAAATCCATCACCGTGCTCCAAAATATATAAGTGAAGCACTAGAGCAAAAATTATCACGCTCAAAAGATATAAGTGAAGCACTATGAGCAAAACTATCAAGCTCAAAAGATATAAGTGAAGCACAAAGAGCATTCTAACAAATTCCAAATCATGTATGGCTCTCTCAAAAGGTGTGTACAGAAAGGATGATTGTGGTAGACTAACAAGCAAAGACACAAATAATACAAGACGCTCCAAGCTAAACACATAACATGTGGTGAATAAAAATATAGCTCCAAGTAAATTACCGATGGAAGTGGACGAAAGAGGGGATGCCTTCCGGGGCATCCCCAAGCTTTGAATTTTTGGTGTCCTTGGATTATCTTGGGGGTGCCATGAGCATCCCCAAGCTTAGGCTCTTGCCAATCCTTGTTCCATAATCCATCAAAAGAATTCATCCAAAACTTGAAAACTTCTCAACACAAAACTCAACAGAAATCTCGTGAGCTCCGTTAGAGAAAGAAAACAAAAGAATACTTCAAGGTACTGTAATGAACTCATTCTTTATTTATATTGGTGTTAAACCTACTGTATTCCAACTTCTCTATGGATTATAAACTATTTTACTAGCCATAGATTCATCAAAATAAGCAAACAACACACGTAAAACAGAATCTGTCAAAAACAGAACAGTCTGTAGCAATCTGTAACTAACGCAAACTTCTGAACTCTAAAAATTCTACCGAAATAGGAAGTCCTGGACAATTGGTTTATTGAACAGCAGGAAAAAGAATCAACGCAAAATCACATTCCTGTGATTTAACAAAATTATATTCGTGCGTGCAAAGTTTGTGTTTTTCAGCAGAATCAAATCAACTATCATCGTAGGTTATCCTATAGGTTCTACTTGGCACAAACAGTAATTAAAATACAAAAACACATCTAAACAGAGGCTATATGGATTATTTATTCCTTAACAGAAACAAAAACAAAAAACACAAAATAAAATTGGGTTGCCTCCCAACAAGCGCTATCGTTTAACGGCCCTAGCTAGGCATAAAAGCAAGGATAGATCTAGGTTTTGCCATCTTTGGCACTGGGAGAGGGGGATCTCCTTTCTATGGCGTTCATCCTTCTATTAAGTTAAGCACATGCCCATTAATGGAAGAGGTAAGATTAAGCACGTGACGGAAATTTGCCTCTAAGCTAGACTTCATCTCTTTAATAATTTCATTTTGATAAAAGCACAAGAGAGTAGTTGATTCAACCTTATCATTCATGGGGTGCCCAAATATAGTTTTCATTATTTCATAGGTATCTATAGCATCCCCTTCAAGAAAACCTTCTTGAAAGATGGAATCTAAAACTTGTTTAAAGGAAGCGGGCAAGCCAACATAAAAAACTTTTTAGATAAATTTCAATTTGATATTGTGGTACATAATTAGCCCGAATCCTAAGTAACCTATCCCAAGCATCCTTTTGAGACTCATCAAGTAAATAGCGAAAAATTCCAGAGTCATCCTCATCAAAATTATTCAAGCTCTCATGGGAGACCCCGGTGGTTCTTTCTATAGCATCATTATTTAAGAGCTTAGGGAGGATAGAGGGGTTGTCCAAGGCACTAGAGCTCGGGAGAAAACCCGTAGTTCTTTTTGATTCGGCCATGGCAACAAGTAATCCCACACACAAGCAAGCAAACTAGCACACGAGCAAACAGAAAGTCAACGGGAAAAAGGCAAACGGAAAAGAGAGGAGGAGATTGGGAAAGAGAGGGCGAATAAAACGGCAAGGATGAAGTGGGGGAGAGGAAAACGAGAGGCAAATAATGTAATGCGAGAGATAGGGATTTGTGATGGGTACTTGGTATGGTTGACTTGCTTGCGTGAGCCTCCCCGGCAACGGCGCCAGAAATTCTTCTTGCTACCTCTTGAGCACTACGTTGGATTTCCTCGAAGAGGAGAGGATGATGTAGTAAAGTAGCGTAAGTATTTCCCTTAGTTTTTGAGAACCAAGGTATCAATCCAGTAGGAGACCATGCACAAGTCCCTCGTACCTACACAAAACGATAGCTACTCCCAACCAACGCGATTAGGGGTTGTCAATCCCTTCACGGTCACTTACGAGGGTGAGATCTGATAGAGATGATAAATAATATTTTTGGTATTTTTGATAGATAGATGCAAAGTGAAAAGTAAAAGGCAAAGTAAAAACAAAGCAAATAATAAAGCGATAGAGATCGATATGATGAGAATAGACTCGGGGGCCATAGGTTTCGCGAGTGGCTTCTCTAAAGAGCATCAGTATTCTACGGTGGGTGAACAAATTATTGAGCAATTGACAGAATTGAGCATATTTATGAACATATCTAGGCAATGATCATGTATATAGGCATCACATCCAAGACAAGTAGATCGAAATGATTCTGCATCTACTACTATTACTCCACTCATCGACCGCTATCCAGCATGCATCTAGAGTATTAAGTTAAAAACAGAGTAACGCCTTAAGCAAGATGACATGATGTAGAGGGATAAATTCATGCAATATGATAAAAACCCCATCTTGTTATCCTCGATGGAAACAATACAATACGTGCCTTGCAACCCTTTCTGTCACTGGGTAAGGACACTGCAAGATCGAACCCAAAGCTAAGCACTTCTCCCATTGCAAGAACTACCAATCTAGTTGGCCAAACCAAATGGATAATTCAAAGAGACTTGCAAAGATAACTCAATCATACATAAAAGAATTCAGAGAAGATTCAAATATTTTCAATAGATAATCTGGATCATAAACCAACAATTCATCGGTCTCAACAAACACACCACAAAAGGAAGATTACATCGAATAGTTCTCCACAAGAGAGGGGGAGAACATTGTATTGAGATCCAAAAAGAGAGAAGAAGCCATCTAGCTACTAGCTATGGACCCGAAGGTCTGAAGTAAACTACTCACACTTCATCGGAGGGGCTATGGTGTTGATGTAGAAGCCCTCCGTGGTTGATGCCCCCTCCGGCGGAGCTCCGGAACAGGCCCCAAGATGGGATCTCGTGGATACAGAAGGTTACGGTGGTGGAATTAGGTTTTTGGCTCTTGTTCTGATCTGTCGGGGATACGTAGGCATATATAGGAGGAAGGAGTACGTCGGTGGAGCAGCAGGGGGCCCACGAGGTAGGGGGGCGTGCCCAGGGGGGCGCCCTCCACCCTTGTGACCGCCTCTTTTGTTCCTTGGAGCAGGGTCCAAGTCTCCTGGATCACGTTCGGTGAGAAAATCACGTTCCCGAAGGTTTCATTCCGTTTGGAGTCCGTTTGATATTCCGTTTCTTCGAAATACTGAAAAAGGCAAAAAACGGCAATTCTGGGCTGGGCCTCCAGTTAATAGGTTAGTCCCAAAAATAATATAAAAGTGGAAAATAAAGCCCAATATAATCCAAAACAGTAGATAAAGTAGCATGGAGCAATCAAAAATTATAGATACGTTGGAGACGTATCATTTTGCTTGGAGCGTCTTGTGTGATATGAGTCTTTGCTTTTTAGTTTAACACAATCATCCTTCCTGTACACACCTTTTGGGAAAGATACACTTGATCCGGAATTTATTAGAATACTCTATGTGCTTCACTTATATCTTTTGAGCTAGACAAGTTTTGCTCTAGTTCTTCACTTATATCTTTTAGAGCACGGCGGTGGCTTGATTTTGTAGAAATTGTTGATCTCTAATGATTCACTTATATTATTTTGAGAGTCTTTTAGAATAGCATGGTATTTTCTACGGTTATAAAATTGGTCCTAGAATGATGAGCATCCAAGTCGGGTATAATAAAAACTATCATAGAAAGTGCATTAAACACTATGATCAATTTGATGCTTGATAATTGTTTTGAGATATAAAGGTGGTAATTATAGAGTCATGCTAGTTGGGTAATTATGAAATTGATAAATACTTGTGTTAAGGTTGTCAAGTCCCATAGCATGCACGTACGGTAAAAGTTGTGTGACAAATTTGTTGCATGGGGTGCTCTTTTAATTGTCTTCCTTATGTGTGGAGGTCGGGATCGCGCGATGGTTAACTCCTACCAACCCTTCCCCTAGGAGCATGCGTAGTATTACTTTGCTTTGAGGGCAAGTAGACTTTTGCAATAAGTATATGAGTTCTTTATGACTAATGTGAGCCCATGGATTATACACACTCTCACCCTTCCACCATTGCTAGCCTCTATTATACCGCACAACTTTCGTCGGTATTATACACCCACCATTTACCTTCCTCAAAACAGCCACCATACCTACCTATTATGGAATTTCCATAGCCATTCCGAGATATATTGCCATGCAACTTTCCACCGTTCCATTTATTATGACATGCCCCATCATTGTCATATTGCTCTTTGCATGATCATGTAGTTGACATTGTATTTGTGGCAAGGCCACCTTCATAATTTTCATACATGTCGCTCTTGATTCATTGCATATCTCGGTACACCGCTGGAGGCATTCACGTAGAGTCATATTTTGTTCTGAGTATTGAGTTGTAATTCTTGAGTTCTATATCAATGAAAGTGTGATGATCTTCATTATTAGAGCATTGTTCCAAGTGAGGAAAGGATGATGAAGACTAGGATTCCCCCACAAGTTGGGATGAGACTTCGTACTTTATAAAAAAATAAAAGAGGCCAAAGAAGCCCAAATAAAAAAAGGGAAAAAAGAGGCCAACGAAGCCCACCAAATAAAAAAATAAAAAAAAAGAAAAAAATGAGAGAAAAGAGAGAAGGGACAATGTTACTATCTTTTTCCACACTTGTGCTTCAAAGTAGCACCATGATCTTCATGATAGAGAGTCTCCTATGTTGTCACTTTCATATACTAGTGGGAATTTTTCATTATAGAACTTGGCTTGTATATTCCAATGATGGGCTTCCTCAAAATGACCTAGGTCTTCGTGAGCAAGCAAGTTGGATTCACACCCATTTAGTTTCTTTTGTTGAGCTTTCATATATTTATAGCTCTAGTGCATCCGTTGCATGGCAATCCCTACTCACTCACATTGATATCTATTAATGGGCATTTCGATAGCCCGTTGATACACCTAGTTGATGTGAGACTATCTTCTCCCTTTTTGTCTTCACAACCACCACCCTATTCCACATATAGTGCTATGTCCATGGCTTCCGCTCATTTATTGCGTAAGAGTTGAAAAAGCTGAAGCGTGTTAAAAAGGATGAACCAATTGCTTGGATGAAAATGGGGTTGTGCATGATGGGAGTATTTTGTGTGATGAAAATGAAGCATGGCCTAACTATATGATTTTTTAGGGATAAGCTTTCTTTGGCTATGCTATTTTGATAAGACATGGTTACTTGTTAGTATGCTTGAAGTATGACTACTTTTATGTTTTATGGACTTTTATCTTGAATCATTTGGATCTGAACAATCATGCCACAATAAAGAAAATTACATTGAGAATTATGCTAGGTAGAATTCCACATCAAAAATTCTGTTTTTATCATTTACCTACCCGAGGACGAGCAGGAATTAAGCTTGGGGATGCTTGATATGACTCCAACGTATCTATAATTTTTTATTGTTCCATGCTATTATATTACCCATTTTGGATGTTTATGGGCTTTACTTTACACTTTTATATCATATTTGGGACTAACCTACTAACCGGAGGCCCAGCCCAAATTGCTGTTTTTTTTACCTATTTCAGTGTTTCAAAGAAAAGGAATATCAAACGGAGTCCAAACAGAATGAAACCTTGGGGAGCGATCTTTTTAGAACAAACGAAATCCAGGAGACTTGGAGTGGACGTCAAGTAGCAGACGAGGAAGCCATGAGGTAGGAGGGCGCACCCTAGGGGGGTGGGCGCGCCCCCCACCCTCGTGTGCCTCTCGTGGATCAACTGACCTACTTCTTCCTCCTATATATATCCACGTACCCCGAAAACATCCAGGAGCACCATGAAAAACTATTTCCACAGCCGCAACCTTCTGTATCCGCGAGATCCCATCTTGGAGCCTTCGCCGGTGCTCCGACGGAGGGGGAATCAACCATGGAGGGCCTCTACATCATCTCCAAGGCCTCTCCAATGAGTTGTGAGTAGTTTACCACAGACCTTCGGGTCCATAGTTATTAGCTAGATAGCTTCTTCTCTCTCTTTGAATCTCAATACAAAGTTCTCCTCGATCTTCTTGGAGATCTATTTGATGTAACTATTTTTGCGGTGTGTTTGTCGAGATCCGATGAATTGTGGGTTTATGATCAAGTTTATCTATGAGAAATATTTGAATCTCCTCTGAATTCTTTTATGCATGATTGGTTATCTTTGCAAGTCTCTTCGAATTATCAGTTTGGTTTGGCCTACTAGATTGATCTTTCTTGCAATGGGAGAAGTGCTTAGCTTTGGGTTCAATCTTGCGATGTCCTTTCCCAGTGACAGCAGGGGCAGCAAGGCACGTATTTTATTGTTGCCATCGAGGATAAAAAGATGGGGTTTATATCATATTGCTTGAGTTTATCCCTCTACATCATGTCATCTTGCTTAATGCGTTACTCTGTTCTTATGAACTTAATACTCTAGATGCAGGCAGGAGTCGGTCGATGTGTGGAGTAATAGTAGTAGATGCAGAATCGTTTCGATCTACTTGTTGCGCACGTGATGCCTATATACATGATCATGCCTAGATAATCTCATAACTATGCACTTTTCTATCAATTGCTCGACAGTAATTTGTTCACCCACCGTAATACTTATGCTATCTTGAGAGAAGCCACTAGTGAAACCTATGGCCCCCGGGTCTATCTTTTATCATATAAGTTTCCAACCTACTTTTATTTGCAATCTTTACTTTCCAATCTATATCATAAAAATACCAAAAATATTTATCTTATCTTATTGTCTCTATCAGATCTCACTTTCACAAGTTACCGTGAAGGGATTGACAACCCCTTTATCGCATTGGTTGCGAGGTTCTTGTTTGTTTGTGTAGGTACGAGGGACTTTTGAGGAGCCTCCTACTGGATTTATACCTTGGTTCTCAACAACTGAGGGAAATACTTATGCTACTTTGCTCCATCACCCTTTCCTCTTCAAGGGAAAACCAACGCAGTGCTCAAGAGGTAGCAGTGGGTTGTACCCACCTGGTGGCCCCGCAGACGACCCCCATGATACTATAAAAATCACATATTTCCAGAAAAAATCATGGAGAAAGAATTATCATGATCCACGAGATGGAGCCGCCGCCAAGCCCTGTTCTTCCTCGGGAGGGCAGATCTGGAGTCCGTTTGGGGCTCCGGAGAGGGGGGTCTTCGTTCTTCGTCATCACCAACCCATCTCCATCGCCAATTCCATGATGGTCCCCACCGAGAGTGAGTAATTCCTTCGTAGGCTCGCTGGTCAGTGAGGAGTTGGATGAGATTCATCATGTAATCGAGTTAGTTTTGTTAGGGCCTGATCCCTAGTATCCACTATGTTCTTAGATTGATGTTGCTATGACTTTGCTATGCTTCATGCTTGTCACTTTGGGCCCGGGTGCCATGAACTCAGATTTGAACCATTTATGAATTCATCATTATATCCATGTTCTAGATCCGATCTTGCAAGTTATAGTCGCCTACTATGGTTAAGATCCGACAACCCCGGAGTGACAACAACCGGGCCCACTCTTGGTGATGACCGTAGTTTGAGGAGTTCATGTATTCACTATGTGTTAATGCTTTGATCCGGTTCTCCATTAAAAGGAGGCCTTAATATCCCTTAGTTCCCAATATGGACCCCGCTGCCACGGGAGGGTAGGACAAAAGATGTCATGCAAGTTCTTTTAATAAAGCACATATGACTATTTACGGAATAGATGACTACATCATATCGATGAACTGGAGCTAGTGTAGTATCGCTCTAGGTTATAACTGTCACATGATGAATATCATCCAACAAGTCACCAATACAATGCCTACGAATTTATCTTATATTGTTTCTGCTAAGTTACTACTGCTATAATTACTGTTACACTTGCTACAAAAATACTGCTATCACTGTTACTGTTACCGTTGCTACTGTCACTATTATCAAAACTATCAAACTACTTTGCTACTGATCACTTTGCTGCAAATAATTAATCTCCAGGTGCGGTTGAATTGACAACTCAGCTGCTAATACCTTCAAATATTCTTTGGCTCCCCTTGTGTCGAATCTATAAATTTGGGTTGAATACTCCACCATCGAAAACTGTTGCGATCCCCTATACTTGTGGGTTATCATGCGCCTCCCTCCTATGGCTCATATCTTTCCCCGGGGGGTTTCGGTAACCCCTACTGTACTCCAATATGTACCCGATACATTCCGGAACTCTTCCGGTGTCCGAATACTACCTTCCAATATATCAATCTTTACCTCTCGACCATTTCGAGACTCCTCGTCATGTTCGTGATCTCATCCGGGACTGCGAACAACCTTTGGTCACCAAAACACTTAATCATGTAATACATATCGTCATCGAATGTTAAGCGTGCGGACCCTATGGGTTTGAGAATTATGTAGACATGACCGAGACACCTCTCCGGTCAATAACCAATAGCGGAACCTGGATGCTCATATTGGTTCCCACATATTCTATGAAGATCTTTGTCGGTCGAACCGCAATATTAACATACGTTATTCCCTTTGTCATCGGTATGTTACTTGCCCGAGATTCGATCGTCGGTATCTTCATACCTAGTTCAATCTCATTACCGGCAAGTCTCTTTACTTGTTCCGTAATGCATCATCCTGCAACTAACTCATTAGTCACATTTCTTGCAAGGCTTACTATGATGTGCATTATCGAGAGGGCCCAAAGATACCTCTCCGATACTCAGAGTGATAAATCCTAAGATCGATCTATGCCAACCCAACAAATACCTTCGGAGATACCTGTAGAGCATATTTATAATCACCTAGTTACATTGTGGCATTTGATAGCACACAAGGCATTCCTCCGGTGTCCGGGAGTTGCATAATCTCATAGTCGGAGGAATATGTATTTGACATGAAGAAAGAAGTAGCAATAAAACTGAATGATCATTATGCTAAGCTAACGGATGGGTCTTGTCCATCAAATCATTCTCCTAATGATGTGATCCCGTTCATCAAATGACAACACATGTCCATGGCTAGGAAACTTAACTATCTTGGATCAATGAGCTTGTCTAGTAGAGGCATACTAGGGACACGGTGTTTTGTCTATGTATTCACACATGTATCAAGTTTCCGGTTAATATAATTCTAGCATGAATAATAAATATTTATCATGAATAAGGAAATATAAAATAACAATTTTATTATTGCCTCTAGGGCATATTTCCTTCACAAATAGCACCTATATATATCAATCTTTACCTCCGGACCATCCCAGAGCTCCTCATCATGTCCGTGATCTCATCCGAGACTCCGAATAACATACGGTCATCAACTCACATAACTCATATAATACTATATCGTCAACGAATGTTAAGCGTGCGGACCCTACGAGTTTGAGAATGATGTAGACATGATCGAGACACCTCTCCGGTCAACAACCAATAGCGGGACCTGGATGCCCATATTAGTTCCTACATATTCTACGAAGATCTTTATCGGTCTAACCTTTATGACAACATACGTAATTCCCTTTGTCTGTCGGTATGTTACTTGCCCAATATTCGATCATCGATATCTTCATACCTCGTTCAATCTCATTGCCGGCAAGTCTCTTTACTCGTTCCATAATATATCATCTCGTAACTAACTCCTTAGTCACTTTGCTTGCAAGCTTCTTGTGATGTGGACTACCGAGAGGGCTCAAAGATACCTCTCCGACACACGGAGTGACAAATCCCAATCTCAATCCATGCAAACTCAATAGGCACCTTCGAAGATATCTGTAGAGCATCTGTATGATCACCCAGTTATGTTGTGACGTTTGATAGTACACAAGGTATTCCTCCGGTATCCGGGAGTTGCACGATCTCATGGTCGAAGGAATATGTATTTGACATTAAGAAAGCAGTAGCAATAAACTGAATGATCATACGCTAAACTAACAGATGGGTCTTGTCCATTGCATCATTCTCCTAATGATGTGATCCCATTATCAAGTGACAACACATGTCCTTGGAGGAAATCTTGACCATCTTTGGTCAACAATCTAGTCTAGTAGAGGCTCACTAGGGACACGGTATTTGTTTATGTATTCACACATGTATTTAAGTTTCTGATCAATACAATTCTAGCATAAATAATAAACATTTATCATGAATAAGGAAATATAATAATAACAACTTTATTATTGCCTCTAGGGCATATTTCCATCAGTCTCCCAGTTGCACTAGAGTCAATAATCTAGATTACATAGTAATGAATCTAACACCCATGGAGTCTTGGTGATGATCATGTGCTGCCTGCGGAAGAGGTGTAGTCAACGGATCTGCTACATTCAAATCCGTATGTATTTTGAAAATTTCGATGTCTCCATCCTTGACCTTTTCATGAATGGAGTTGAAGCGTCTCGTGATGTGTTTGGTTCTCTTGTGAAACCTCGATTCCTTTGCTAAGGCAATTTCTCTAGTGTTGTCACAAAAGATTTTCATTGGACCCGATGAACTGGGTATTACACCCAGATCGAATATGAACTCCTCATCATGACTCCTTCATGCTTCAGAAGCAGCTATGTACTCCGCTTCACATGTAGATCCCGCCACGACGCTCTGCATGGAACTGCACCAATTGACAGCTCCACCATTCAATTAAATATGTATCCGATTTGTGACTTAGAATCATCTGGATCAGTGTCGAAGCTAGCATCCACGTAACCTTTTACGACAAGCTCTTTGTCACCTCCACAAACGACAAACATATCCTTGGTCCTTTTCAGGTACTTCAGGATGTTCTTAATCGCTTGATACGTCTCCAGCGTATCTATATTTTTTGATTGTTCCATGCTATTATATTATCTGTTTTGTATGTTTAGGCGTTTATATGCTATTTTATATTATTTTTGGGACTAACCTATTACCCAAGAGCCCAGTGCTAGTTTCTATTTTTTTTGCCTGTTTTAGAGTTTCACTGAAAAGGAATACCAAACGGAGTCCAAATAGAATAAAACTTTCGCGATGTTCTTTCTTGGACCGGAATCAAACCAGGAGACTTGGAGATGAAGTCAGGGACGCAACAAGACAGCCACGAGGGTGGAGGGCGCGCCCCTGCCTCCTGGGACGCTTGTGGGTCTCCTGACCTAGTTCCTTCGCCTATATATACTCTTATACCCCGAAAACATCCAGGGGAGCCAGGAAACCACTTTTCTACCACCGCAACCTTCTGTACACGTGAGATCCCATCTAGGGGCCTTTTCCGGTGTCTTGCCGGAGGGGGACTCAATCATGGAGGTCTTCTACATCAATACCATTACCCTTCTGATGAAGCGTGAGTATTTTACCACAGACCTACGGGTCCATAGCTAGTAGCTAGGTGGCTTCCTCTCTCTCTTTGATTCTCAATACCATATTCTCCTCGATGTTCTTGGAGATCTATTCGATGTAATATTCTTTTGCGGTGTGTTTGCCGAGATCCAATGAATTGTGGATTTATGATCATATTATCTATGAATATTATTTGAGTCCTCTTTGAATTCTTATATGCATGATTTGATATCTTTGCAAGTCTCTTCGAATTATCGGTTTAGTTTGGCCTACCAGATTGGTTTTTCTTGCAATGGGAGAAGCGCTTAGCTTTGGGTTCAATCTTGCGGTGACCTTTCCCTATGACAGCAGGGGAAGCAAGGCACATATTGTATTGTTGCCATCAAGGATAAAAAGATGTGGTTTTCATCATACTTCTTGAGTTAATTCCTCTACATCATGTCATCTTACTTAATGTGTTACTCCGTTCTTTGTGAACTTAATACTCTAGATGCATGCTAGATAGCGGTCGATGTGTGGAGTCATAGTAGTAGATGCAAAATCTTTTCGGTCTACTTGACACGGACGTGATGCCTATGTTCATGATCATTGCCTTAGATATCGTCATAATTAGGTGCTCTTCTATGAATTGCTCGGTAGTAATTTGTTCACCCACCGTAATATTTGCTATCTTGAGATAAGCCACTAGTGAAACCTATGGCCCTCGGGTCTCTTTTCCATCATATAAATTCTCTTTTACATCATACTAGTTTCCGATCTACTATTTTGCACTCTTTTACTTTCTAATCTATAAACCAAAAATACCAAAAATATTTACTTTACAGTTTATCTATCTCTATGAGATCTCACTTTTGAAAGTAAACGTAAAGGGATTGACAACCCCTTTATCGTGTTGGGTGCAAGTTGTTGATTGTTTGCGCAGGTATTCAGTGACTTGTGTGTTATCTCCTACTGGATTGATACCTTGGTTCTCAAACTGTGGGAAATACTTACTCTACTTTGCTGCATCACCCTTTCCTCTTGAAGGGAAAAACCAACTCAAGCTCAAGAGGAAGCAGGAAGAATATCTGGCGCCGTTGTCAGGGAGATCTACGTAAAGTCAAGCCATACCAAGTACCCATCATAAACTCTTCTCTGTTGCATTACATTATTCGCCATTCGCCTCTCATTTTCCTCTCCCCCACCTCTAAAACAATTTTTGAAAAGATTTGCCTTTTCTTCGCCCCTCTTCCGTTCGTCTTTTTCGCTTGCTTTTTGTGTGCTCGTTTTGTTGCCACCATGTGTGAAACTAGGGAGGTTATCATCAAAAATCTTTGAAACTGAAACTCCTCATAATTACAAAACAAAATCTTTCGTGTACGGGAAGGTAATATTATTGGAAAAGTTGTTATCCAAGAATTCTTTGATTGTTCGGGATCCATGCCTATTAATAAAAAACCTATTCTTCTTGAAACTAATTGCTACACAGATGCCATTGTTATGCTTATTTAGAAATTAGAAAGAAAATTGGTGCATATTCATCCTGCTTTGGAAAAGGTGTTTTATGAACTTCCCAATATTAATCATCCAATAGCTATAAAGATTGCCACCATTATTCTTATGCGTGAATTTGATTTTATAATACTAGAAGCTAGGGATATTATTGCTTTCTATAAAAAGGACGTTGAACACCCTCCAATTATAGATATTCTGCATGATAAGGGAACTATGCGTAGTTTGGAGTCCAAGGATTATCAATCTTATAGTGAAAATCTCAGGAGGAGGGTTCCTTATTCAAAAATCTCTCAATCTTTGTACCTTGAGGCTATTGAAGAGTTTGATTGGATTTTTAGGGGAATTTATGTAGGATTAAATAGGGATTGGATGAATAAAATGATGAAAGAACCCGTTAGAAACGAGCTACATATTCTTTATGATGATATATACGGTGATGATCCCGACTATGGGTTTATGACTGTTAAAATTACCAATCAAAGTCCATTCCATGATTCAAATTCATCTACTAGAAGGGAAGTAAAAGAAAGGATAGATTTGTTAAGGCGAGTTTTGGAGGATTTGATGATGAAAGAATTGCATACCAAAGATGAAAATACTTAGATCTATTCGTGTTTTATGCCTAGCTAAGGGCCTTAAACAATAGCGCTTGCTGGGACGAACCCAATTTTATTTTTTTCTTTACTTTTTGTTCCTATTTAGTAATAAATAATTCATCTAGCCTCTGGTTAGATGTGGTTTTTGTTTTAATTAGTGTTTATGCCAAGTTAAACCTTTAGGATAGCTTTCGGTGATAGTTGTGTTGATCCTGCTAAAAATCAGAAACTTTTGCCCCAGTAATATTGTTTTCAAAATTCACAGAAACGTGCTTTTGATCTGATTCTTTTTGCTCTGGATTGGTACAAAAATTTCTCATGTTTTCCTAATTTATCAGGATGTTTGGAGTTATAGAAGTATTGAAAAGTTACAGATTACTACAGACTGTTCTGTTTTTGACAGTTTCTATTTCTTGCGTGTTGTTTGCTTATTTTGATGAATCTATGGGTAGTATAGGGGGGGGGGTATGAACCATGGAAAAGTTGGAATACAATATATATTACACCATCTAAATAAAGAATGAGTTTGCAACAGTACCTTAAAGTGGTGGTCTATTTTCTAATACTAACGGAGCTCATGAGATTTTCTGTTGAATTTTGTGTTGTGAAGTTTTCAAGTTTTGATTAAGGATTTCATGGACTATGGAATACAGAGTGTAAAGAGCCTAAGCTTGGGGATGCCCAAGGCACCCCAAGGTAATATGCAAGGACAACCAAAAACCTAAGCTTGGGGATGACCCGGAATGCATCCCCTCTTTCGTCTTCGTCTATCGGTAACTTTACTTGAGGCTATATTTTTATTCACCACCTGATATGTGTTTTGCTTGGAACTTCTTGTATGATTTGAGTATTAGATTTTTAGTTTACCACAATCATCCTTGCTGTACACACCTTTTGGGAGAGGCACGCATGAATCGTGATTTATTAGAATACTCTATGTGCTTCACTTATATCTTTTGAGCTAGACAATTTTTCACTAGTACTTCACTCATATCTTTTTAGAGCACGACAGTAGCTTTATTTTAAAGAAATTGTTGAACTCTCATGCTTCACTTATATTATTTTGAGAGTCTTTTAGAACAGCATGGTAATTTGCTTTGGTTATAAATTTAGTCCTAATATGATGGGCATCCAAGAGGGATACAATAAAAACTTTCATATGAAGTGCATTGAATACTATGAGAAGTTTGATTCTTTATGATTGTTTCGAGATATGAAGATGGTGATATTAGAGTCATGCTAGTGCAGTAGTTGTGAATTTGAGAGATACTTGTGTTAAAGTTTGTGATTCCCGTAGCATGCACGACTGGTGAACCGTTATGTGATGAAGTTGGAGCATGATTTATTTTTTTGATTATCTTCCTTATGAGTGGAAATCAGGGATGAGCGATGGTCTTATCCTACAAATCTATCCCCCTAGGAGCATGCACGTAGTACTTTGTTTCGATAACTAATAGATTTTTACAATAAGTATGTGAGTTCTTTATGACTAATGTTGAGTCCATGATTATACGCACTCTCACCCTTCCACCATTGCTAGCCTCACTAGTACCGCGCAACTTTCAACGGTACCATACACCCACCATATATCTTCCTCAAAACAGCCACCATACCTACCTATTTTGGCATTTCCACAGCAATTCCGAGATATATTGCCATGCAACTTTCCACTGTTCCGTTTATTATGACACACTTCATCATTGTCATATTGCTTTGCATGATCATGTAGTTGACATTGTATTTGTGGCAAAGCCACCATTCATAATTCTTTCATACATGTCACTCTTGAGTCATTGCACATCTCGGTACACCGCCGGAGGCATTCACAAAGAGTCATATTTTGTTCTAAGTATTGAGTTGTAATTCTTGAGTTGTAAGTAAATAAAAGTGTGATGATCTTCTATAAGTGCATCTAGTGCCCCTTAGTGATTTTGGTGTATTGAAGACTTATAGGTTAAGGGACTGATATGTTTGTGAGTGTACACATGCTCTATAAGTCGATGAGGAGTTTGATATTTACAGTGAAAGTCGACCCCTAAAAATGAATGTCTTCAGCTGAAGACTTTGGTTTTCCTGAAGACTTTAAAAGTGAAGAAATTGGTGTGACCTTGAAGACTTGGATATTCATGCGAGGATTATGAAGCGCGAAGACTTTTGTTTTCATAGTTTCAGTTTCTCCTTCTTGAGTCATAGGAAACACCGTACTGTTAAAGGGGGTCGAGGTAATACTAAGGAAACTGATTTCCAAGTGATGCTCATCTCAAAATCCTACACCTACCCAATCCTTTGAGTGAAGCCATTGGAAATCTCATATCAGTTCAATCAATTTCTTCAGTGACAGATACGAAGATTTTCTGGTCTCTGAGGAATTTGTTCTGACTGAGGAGTTAGGAATTCGCCAGTGCGAATTGCCTACACAGTGAGGAACATGATAGCCCTGAGGAATTCGAACCTCAAATCCGACCGTTGTTGTGCTATGCACCAGCTGTCCAAAATATCCTACCACCTAACGGTCATATCATTGAAGGGCATTTATGTCTTATCATGTCGGGCTGCTCCCTAGGCTATAAATAGCCACCCCCTACAACCACTAGTTGGTTGGATGCTCCGAGAGAAACTGACACTTGTCATTTGAGAGCATCCCATCCTCCGAGGACTTTGAGAAAAAATCATCAAGTGAGGAAAACCCAAATCCCAAACCCAAACCTACAAAACCGAAGTGATTGAGCATCACTGAAGAGATTGTTCCTGTGTGGAACCAATGCTTGTTATCTTTGAGGATTGTGTATCCTCCAGACAGTTAGGCGTCATGCTCTGCGCATCCAAGAGGAATTGTGGACTACCGAGTGACCAAGTCTGTGAAGGTTTGGAAGTCACCTGTGAAGACTTACCACTACTATTGGGAGAGGTCTGTGTGATCTTAGCTCAAGGAGAATACAGTGAGGACTGTGTGTCCGGGACTGTGTGTCCTCGAGTTTAAATACTCAGCCGCTCCAACCAGACGTACAACTATCACAACAGTTGGAACTGGCCTACCAAATCATTGTCTTCACCAAGCCTACTGGTTCTATTTCCTCAACCCTTCCATTTCCTCAGTTATGTGTTGATGAACCTGATCATTACTGTTTGAAGACTTTGACTGAAGACTTTCTCCAATTCCTCAATCCTATTTCTTCAGTCACATTGTCTTCATCTTGCTTATCATGTGTTTACGCTTTCTGTACTCTGTGTTTCTTTTTCATTTCATCATGATGACTATGCTATTGCGCTGTTATGCTTATACCTGACTACTTATTCCGCTGCTTGTAGTTCTTTACTTAGGAATTTCCTCACCCTGAAATTCCTAAGTGAAGAATTCTTAAAAATCGCCTATTCACCCCCCCTCTAGTCGACGTAACGCACTTTCAATTGGTATCATAGCAAGGTACTCCCTTGTTCTATGTGATTTTGGTTTAACCACCTGGAGTTTTAGTTATGTCAACTACAGGTATGATCAAGGTCTCGGCTGGGTGTCCTACCTTTGATGGGACGGACTACCCCTACTGGAAGAAGATGCGCATGCATCTTGAGGCAATTGATAACAATCTCTGGTATGTTGTGGAAAATGGCGTTCCCTCAGTCACTCCGTCTGTGAATGCAGCTGATGTGAAGAGATTCAAGCAACTCGATTCTCAAGCGAAGAATATCATATGTGGCCATCTGAGCAAAGGACGGTACGACAGAGTGAGTGCCCTGGAAACTGCCAAGCTGATTTGGGATAGGCTGTCCAAGGTCAACGAAGGAGTCTCAACTCAACGTGACTCCCGAGTTGATGTTCTTCTCAATCTCTTCAACCGCTTCAAAAGACTCGACAATGAAAATGTTCAGCAAACCTTCAATCGCCTCACTGACATCTCCAATGAGCTTCAAGCACTTGGTGCCACTAACATTACCGACCATGAGGTGGCGAAGAAATTGTTGAGATCACTTGATTCCTCATTCGATACTCTTGCACTGATGATTCAAGAGCGAGCTGATTACAAGTCACTAGATCCCGCTGATTCCTTGAGAGGCTAAACACCCATGAGTTCTAGCTTGCTGAGAAGAGAGACCTCTATGGACCGAGCTACGGAAGATCACGTGCATTGAAGGCCAATGCAGTCTCTGAGTCCAAAGCTGAAGATTCTGGTAGCAGCCTTGATGATCCTGAAGAACTGAGCCATGAGCTAGCAATGCTGGTGAGGAAATTCCAGAAGTTCTCTTGCCGCGGTCGTTTTGGAAAGTCCTCAAGAAATGATGATTCCTCGTCTCGTGAGTACAAAAAGTGAACTTGTCACAAATGCAAGAAACCTGGTCACTACATGTCTGATTGTCCTCTATGGGAAAAGGAATCAAAGAAGGTGAGGTACAAAGATGACGATTCTAATGACACAAAGAAGAAGAAGAAATCTTTAAAATCCTCATCATCAAAATCTTCAAAGTCTTCATCTCACAAGAAGAGCAGTTCCAAGAAGGCCTGGGCATTCATTGACAAGGAAATGGACTCTGAAGCTAAATCTGAGGAAAATGTGGAAGAGGAGGAATGTGAGGAATCAGACTGGTGTGGCGAGCCTAGCCCTTGCTACTGCTTACGTCAGCAAGTCCATATTCAACACTGAAGAAAATGACCTCCCCAACTCTGCTGAAAGAGCGCCGATGACTATGCTCCCACCTACTGCTTTATGGCAAAAGGTGCGAAGGTACTCAAACATTCCCCCTCTGACTCTAGTGAGGATGAATCTGATGACAATCTCAAGCCTAGTTATTCCAAACTTGCTAAAATTGCCGTTAAACAACAGAAGGCTATAGAAAAGATTCAAAACCAACTAGACAGAAGCGATGACCTATTGGGTAAGGAATTGAATTGAACCAAGACTCTGACATATAATCTTCAGAGACTTCAGTCTAAGTTTGACAACCTTCAAAATCATCATAATACTCTGTTAACTGATCATGAGAAGCTTTCTTATGAATTTCTTCAAAGAAAGAAAGATCTTGAGAAGTTAAAAGCGAGTTATGAAGATCTTCAGAAGGAAAATGATTCATTGCTTGCTCAACAGATCAGTTCTGCTCAGGAAGAATTTATTCCACCATGTCTGAAATGCATTGAGTGTGAATCTGCTAATTCATCACCTGAATGTTGAAATGCCTCTATTGCAGAAAATTCTTCAACTGTCTCTGTGGTCACAAATTCCTCATCTGAGGATACCACATGCATCACTGACGATAATGCAGGGCTGAAGGAATTGTATGTGATAGGCATTTACAAAAGCCTCAAAGGGCATCAGACTCTATGTGATGTGCTCAAAAAGCAGATCTTGAACAGGAACCCAAGGAAAGAGGGTATTGCCTTTGAGAGGAAACTCAATGGTGATGGAACCTACTGGAAACCTGAACAGTACCCCAAAACCTCATGGGATGCTGCAAAAGGACCTCCTGTAGATCCATGCACTTTATCTGGCTTTACCTGTGATTCTTCATATTCCTCTGATGAGTCATTTGACTCTAACTATAAACTGTTTAAGAATCAAAATGGTGAAGTATTTGCATGATATGTTGGAACTAACTACAGGAACAGTCCCATATAAAGAAAATCTGGGTTCGTAAAAGGTGCCTCAAAAATCTTCAGGTGAATGTCATTGATACGTCTATTTTGCATCATGCTTTTATATCAATATTTATTGCATTATGGGCTGTTATTACACATTATATCTCAATACTTATGGCTATTATCTCTTATTTTACAAGGTTTACCATGAAGAGGGGGAATGCCGGCAACTGGAATTCTGGCTGGAAAAGGAGCAAACATTGGAAACCTATTCTGCACTGCTCCAGAAGTCCTGAAACTCCATGAAACATATTTTTGGATTTATTAAGAATTATTGAGCGGAAGAAGTACACCAAGGGGCCCACACCCTGTCCAGTAGGGTGGGGGCACGCCCCCTACTAGGCGCGTCCCCTGTCTCCTAGGCCCCCTGGTGGCCCTCCGGTGTCCATCTTCTGCTATATGAGGGCTTTTACCCTGGAAAAAAATCATGGGCAAGCTTACGGGACGAAACTCCGTTGCCACGACTCGGAACCTTGGCGGAATCAATCTAGGGCTCTGGCGGAGCTGTTCTGCCGGGGACACCTCCCTCCGGGAGGGGGAAATCATCACCAACGTCATCACCAACGATCCTCTAATTGGGAGGGGGTCAATCTCCATCAACATCTTCACCAGCACCATCTACTCTCAAAACCCTAGTTCATCTCTTGTATCCAATCTTGTATCAAAACCACAAATTGGTACCTGTGGGTTGCTAGTAGTGTTGATTACTCCATGTAGTTGATGCTAATTGGTTTACTTGGTGGAAGATCATATGTTCAGATCCTTTATGCATATTATTACTCCTCTGATTATGAACATGAATATGCGTTGTGAGTAGTTATGTTTGTTCCTGAGGACATGGGTGAAGTCTTACTATTAATAGTCATGTGAATTTTGTATTCGTTCGATATTTTGATGAGATGTATGTTGTCTTTTCCTCTAGTGGTGTTATGTGAACATCAACTACATGACACTTCACCATTATTTGGGCCTAGAGGAAGGCATAGGGAAGTAATAAGTAGATGATGGGTTGCTAGAGTGACAGAAGCTTAAACCCTAGTTTAGGCGTTGCTTCGTTAGGGGCTGATTTGGATCCATATGTTTAATGTTGTGGTTAGGTTTACCTTAATACTTCTTTTGTAGTTGCGGACGCTTGCAATAGGAGTTAATCATAAGTGGGATGCTTGTCCAAGTAAGGGCAGTACCCAAGCACCGGTCCACCCACATATCAAATTATCAAAGTACCGAACGCGAATCATATGAGCGTGATGAAAACTAGCTTGACGATAATTCCCATGTGTCCTCGGGAGCTCCTTCCTCATTATTAGAAATTATCCAGGCTTATCCTTTGCTACGTAAAGGATTGGGACACCTTGCTGCACTTTATTTACTTTGTTTACTTGTTACTCGTTACTATTTATATTATCACAAAACTATCTATTACCTACAATTTCAGTGCTTGCAGAGAAAACCTTACTGAAAACCGCTTATCATTTCCTTCTACTCCTCATTGGGTTCGACACTCTTACTTATCAAAAGGACTACGATAGATCCCCTACACTTGTGGGTCATTAAGAATCTTTTCTGGCGTCGTTGCCGGGGAGTGTAGTGCTTTTGGTGAGTGGAACTTGGTAAGGAAACATTTATATAATGTGCTGAAATTTTCTGTTACTTGTCACAATGGAAACTAATCCTTTGAGGGGCTTGTTCAGGGTATCTTCACCCCGACCAGAAGAGCAATGATTTGCTCCTCAACCTACTGAACTTTATGAAAATATTTACTTTGAGATACCTTCGGGTATGATAGAGAAACTGCTAGCTAATCCATTTACAGGAGATGGAACATTGCATCCCGATTTACACCTTATCTTTGTGGATGAAGTTTGTGGATTATTTAAGCTTGCAGGTATTCCCGATGATGTTGTCAAAAGGAAGGTCTTCCCTTTATCTTTGAAGGGAGATGCATTGACATGGTATAGGCTATGTGATGATACAAGATCTTGGAATTATAAGCGATTGAAGTTGGAATTTCACCAGAAGTTCTACCCTATGCATCTTGTTCATCGTGATCGTAATTACATATATAATTTCTGGCCTCGCGAAGGAGAAAGCATCGCTCAAGCTTGGGGGAGGCTTAAGTCAATGTTATATTCATGCCCCAATCATGAGCTCTCCCGGGAAGTGATTATTCAAAAAATTTATGCTCGGCCTTCTCTTAATAATCGCAACCTGCTCGATACTTCCTGTGCTGGTTCTTATATGCTGAAGACTATTGATTTCAAATGGGACTTATTGTAAAGAAATAAACGCAACTCTGAAGGTTGGGGTTCCAACGATGGTAAGGAGTCAGGTATGACACCTAAGTTCGATTGTGTTAAATCTTTTATGGATACCGATGCTTTTCGTGGATTTAGTGCTAAGTATGGACTTGACTCCGAGATAGTAGCTTCTTTCTGTGAATATTTTACTACTCACGTTGATCTCCCTAGAGAGAAGTGATTTAAATATAATCCTCCTATTGAAGTGAAAGTAGTTGCACCTATTACAGTTGAAGAAAAGACTATTACCTATAGTGATCCTATTGTTCCTACTACTTATGTTGAGAAACCCCCATTTCTTGTTAGGATAAAGGATTATGCTAAAACTTCGACTGTTGTTCGTGAAAGTAATACTAGTACTTATACACCTCCTGAGCAAATCAATGTTGAACCTAGTATTGCTATGATTAAAGATCTCTTGGATGATGATTTAGATGGGCATGTTATTTATTTCTGTGATGAAACTGCTAATATTGCTAGACCAGATACTAAGATACATAGACCTGTCGTAGGCATGCCTGCTATTTCTGTTAAAATAGGAGATCATTGTTATGATGGTTTATGTGATATGGGTGCTAGCACTAGTGCTATACCTTATGATTTATATAAAGAAATTATGCATGACATTGCAACCATTGAATTAGAAGACATTGATGTTACTATTAAGCTTGCTAATAGGGATACCATTAAACCTGTTGGGATTGTTAGAGATGTTGAAGTTTTGTGTGGGAAAGTTAAATACCCTGCTGATTTTCTTGTTCTTGCTTCCCCACAAGATGCCTTCTGTCCAATTATTTTTGGTAGACCCTTCTTGAATACAGCTAGTGCTAAGAATGATTGTGAAAAATACACTATCACCATTGGCTTAGATGGTATGTCTCATGAGTTTAATTTTGCTAAGTTTCATAGACAACCTCGTGATAGAGAATCACCTAGTAAGGATGAGATTATTGGTCTTGCTTCCATTGCTGTGCCTCCTACTGATCCGTTAGAACAATATTTGCTAGACCATGAAAATGATATGTTTATGAAGGAAAGAAGGGAAATAGAGGAAGTGTTCCTTAAACAGGAACCTGTGCTGAAACATAATCTTCCCATTGAAATTCTTTGGGACCCCCCTCCACCCAAGGGTGATCCCGTGTTTGAACTCAAACCTTTACCTGATAATCTTAAGTACGCTTATCTTAATGAAAAGAAAATATATCCTGTTATTATTAGTGCTAACCTTTTATAGCAAGAAGAAGAAAGATTATTGAAAACTCTGAAGAAGCACCGAGCTGCTATTGGATACACTCTGGATAATCTTAAGGGCGTTAGTCCCACGTTATGCCAACACAAAATTAAATTGGAGGACGATGCCAAACCAGTTAGAGATCCTCAACGACGACTAAATCCCAAGATGAAAGAAGTGGTAAGAAAGGAGATACTAAAGCTCCTTGAGGCAGGTATAATTTATCCCGTTGCTGATAGTGATTGGGTAAGCCCTGTCCATTGTGTTCCTAAAAAGGGAGGTATTACTGTTGTTCCTAATGATAAAGATGAATTGATCCCGCAAAGAATTATTACAGGTTATAGGATGGTAATTGATTTCGTAAATTAAATAAGGCTACTAAGAAAGATCATTACCCTTTACCTTTTATTGATCAAATGCTAGAAAGACTATCCAAACACACACATTTTGCTTTCTAGATGGTTATTCTGGTTTCTCTCAAATACCTGTGTCAGCGGGAGATCAATCAAAAACTACTTTTACTTGCCCTTTCGGTACTTTTGCTTATAGACGTATGCCTTTTGGTTTATGTAATGCACCTGCTACCTTTCAAAGATGCATGATGGCTATATTCTCTGATTTTTGTGAAAAGATTTGTGAGGTATTCATGGATGACTTCTCCGTTTATGGATCCTCTTTTGATAATTGTTTGAGCAACCTTGATCGAGTTTTGCAGAGATGCGAAGACACTAGTCTCGTTCTGAATTGGGAAAAGTGTCACTTTATGGTTAATGAAGGCATTGTCTTGGGGCATAAGATTTTCGAGAGAGGTATTGAAGTTGACAAAGCCAAAGTTGATGCTATTGAGAAGATGCCATGTCCCAAGGACATAAAAGGTATAAGAAGTTTCCTTGGTCATGCCGATTTTTATAGGAGGTTCATTTAGGACTTTTCTAAAATCTCTAGGCCTCTGACTAATTTATTGCAAAAAGATATTCCTTTTGTCTTCGATGATGATTGTGTAGAAGCATTTGAAATACTTAAGAAAGCTTTGGTCACTGCTCCTGTTGTTCAGCCACCTGATTGGAATTTACCTTTTGAAATTATGTATGATGCTAGTGATTATGCTGTAGGTGCTGTTCTAGGGCAAAGAGTTGATAAGAAATTGAATGTTATCCAGTATGCTAGTAAAACTCTTGATACTGCCCAAAGAAATTATGCTACTACTGAAAAAGAGTTCTTAGCAGTTGTGTTTGCATGTGATAAGTTTAGACCTTATATTGTTGATTCCAAAGTTACTATTCACACTGATCATGCTGCTATTAAATATCTTATGGAAAAGAAAGACGCTAAGCCTAGACTCATTAGATGGGTTCTCCTGCTCCAAGAATTTGATTTGCATATTATTGATAGAAAGGGAGCTGAGAACCCCGTTGCAGACAACTTGTCTAGGTTAGAGAATGTTCTTGATGACCCACTGCCTATTGATGATAGCTTTCCTGATGAACAATTAGCGGTCATTAATGCTTCTCGTACTGCTCCTTGGTATGCTGATTATGCTAATTACATTGTTGCTAAATTTATACCCCTAGTTTCACATACCAGCAAAAGAAAAAGTTCTTTTATGATTTAAGACATTACTTTTGGGATGACCCACACCTTTATAAAGAAGGAGTAGATGGTGTTATTAGACGTTGTGTGCCTGAGCATGAACAGGAACAGATCCTACGCAAGTGTCACTCTGAATCCTATGGAGGACACCACGCTGGAGATAGAACTGCACACAAGGTACTACAATCTGGTTTTTATTGGCCTACTCTCTTCAAAGATGCTCGTAAGTTTGTCTTATCTTGTGATGAATGTCAAAGAATAGGTAACATTAGTAGACGTCAAGAAATGCCTATGAATTATTCTCTTGTTATTGAACCGTTTGATGTTTGGGGCTTTGATTATATGGGACCTTTTCCTGCCTCTAATGGTTACACACATATTTTAGTTGCTGTTGATTACGTTACTAAGTGGGTAGAAGCTATTCCAACTAGTAGTGCTGATCATAACACTTCTATTAAAATGCTTAAAGAAGTTATTTTTCCGAGGTTTGGAGTCCCTAGATATCTTATGACTGATGGTGGTTCACATTTTATTCATGGTGCTTTCCGTAAGATGCTTGCTAAGTATGATGTCAATCATAGAATCGCATCTCCTTATCATCCGCAGTCTAGTGGTCAAGTAGAGTTGAGCAATAGAGAGCTCAAATTAATTTTGCAAAAGACTGTGAATAGATCTAGAAAGAATTGGTCCGAAAAACTTGATGATGCATTATGGGCCTATAGAACTGCATACAAAAATCCTATGGGTATGTCTCCATATTAGATGATTTATGGAAAAGCATGTCATTTACCTCTTGAATTTGAACATAAAGCATATTGGGCTATTAAAGAGCTCAACTATGACTTCAAACTTGCCGGTGAGAAGAGGTTGTTTGATATTAGCTCACTTGATGAAAGGAGAACCCAAGCCTATGAGAATGCCAAGCTATTCAATGAGAAAGTCAAACGCTGGCATGACAAAAGGATACGAAAGCGTGAGTTTAACGTAGGGGTTATGTGTTATTATTCAACTCTCGTTTAAGATTTTTGCAGGAAAACTTCTCTCTAAATGGGAAGGTCCCTACGTTATCGAGGAGGTCTATCGTTCTGGTGCCATAAAAATCAACAACTTCGAAGGCACAAGTCTAAGGGTGCTAAATGGTCAAAGAATTAAACATTATATTTCAGGTAATCCTATTAATGTTGAAACTAATATTATTGAAACCGTAACCCCGGAGGAATACATAAGGGATACTCTCCAGAATATTCCAGACCCCGAAAAGGAATAGGTATGTGGTACGGTAAGTAAACCGACTCCAAAACAACTCCAATGGCAATTTTTATCAGTTTTGGAATATTTAAGAATTTTAGGAAGAAATAAGTAGTCTGAAAGGGACACGAGGCCCCCCACAAGAGTGGAGGGCGCGTCCACCCCTACTGGGCGCGCCCCCCTGTCTCGTGGGCACCTCGTGTGCCTCCCAGACTCCGTTTTCTTGCACGTTACATATTTTGGTCAGTAAAAATTCATTATATATACTCCCGAAGGTTTTGACCACCGTATCACGCAAATATCCTCTGTTTTCGTTTTGAGTTATTTTTGTTGCAGAACAATAACACCATGACGTCGCCCTCCTCCCACAACAAAGACAAGGATGCTTGGCTATTGAAGATAGAGCTGAAAAGAGAAGAACCGGAAGAGATCCACAAGGATGAAGGGGATCCATAAGGCCATGGAGGTTCAAGCTCCGGCGGTGAAAGAAGAAGACATCCCTCAACCTTTACCTAACCTCTTTACTCCAACAGAGATTGAAGCTTTCAAGATGATTGAGTTAGCTTGCATACAGAACAAGTATCTCACACAGGAGAATATTCTGTTGAAGGATCATATCACCGGACTCAAGGGCATTATCCGCAAGCTGGAGGAGCTGTTATGCTCAATGTGCGATTATCCACCGTCATCGTCACCACCTTCATCACCTCCGAGGACATAATCACTTGGGTATGGGCACTCCCCTTGGCAACTGCCAAGCTTGGGGGAGATGCCCCGGTATCGTATCACCATCACACTCCTATCTTTACCGTTTTATTTAGTTCGATACTTTTAGTAGTATCTTGATCTAGTAGATTGAAGTTTTGATATCAAGTAGTTTGAGTTTTGCTTTGTGATCTCTTTTTGTAATCGAGTCCGTGAGCTATCTACAATAAAGATTAGTGTCGAGTCAAAGGCTTTGCTATGTTGCTATGATCTTCAAAAGTAGAAAGAATTAAAGAGTTCATATTGATCTTATGGTTAGTGATGACTTAAGTATGAGGCATAAAAATTGTTGAGAGTTGATAAACGTAGTTTTGGTCATCGTTGCAATTAATAGGAAGTGATAAGGAAAGAGAGGTTCACATATAAATATATTATCTTGAACATCTTTTATGATTGGGAGCACTCATTAAGTATGACATGCTAAAAGAATTGACGTTGGACAAGGAAGACAACGTAATGGTTTATGTTTTCTCACATCTCAGTTAGAGTATATTGTTATTGACCTTCCAGACATGTTGAGCTTGCCTTTCCCCCTCATGCTAGCCAAATTCCTTGCACTAAGTAGAGATACTACTTGTGCTTCCAAATACCCTTAAACCCAGTTTTTGACATGAGAGTCCACCATACCTACCTATGGATTGAGTAAGATCCTTCAAGTAAGTTGTCATTGGTGCAAGCAATAAAAATTTCTCTCTAAATATGCATGACTTATTAGTGCGGAGAAAATAAGCTTTGTACAATCTTGTTGTGGAAGTAATAAAAGGGACGGACTGCATAGTAAAGGTCCACATACAAGGGGCAATATAAAGTGACGTTCTTTCGCATTAAGATTTTGTGTATCCAACCCTAAAAGCGCATGACAACTTCTGCTTCCCTCTGCGAAGGGCCTATCTTTTACTTTATGCTTTTACTTTATGCTTGAGTCAAGGTGATCCTCACCTTTCCCTTTTTCATTTTATCCTTTGGAAAGCTCTTCGTGTTTGAAAGATCATGATATATATATATATATATATATATATATATATATAATATGAGTTTATATCCTGTACAACATTCACTTATTGCTAATTCTTCATGTTGTTTTTTCCAATTGTAGAAGACTACAAGATAGTTGAGTATGTGAACTTGCTGAAAATCTCTATTGTTGACTCTTTCTGATGTTATGATAAATTGCGACTGTTTCAATGACTGAGATTATAGTTTGTTAGTTCTTAATGAAGTTTTTGAACCATACTTGACATTGTGAATTGATTGTTACTAGAGCATAAGAAATCATATGATAGAATATATATATATATATATATGTTGCCGTTATAAGAATGATCATGGTGCCCTCATGTCCGTATTTTATTTTTATCGACACCTCTATCTCTAAACATGTGGACATATTTTTCGATATCGACTTCCGCTTGAGGACAAGCGAGGTCTAAGCTTGGGGGAGTTGATACGTCAATTTTGCATCATGCTTTTATATCAATATTTATTGCATTATGGGATGTTATTACACATTATATCTCAATACTTATGGCTATTCTCTCTTATTTTACAAGGTTTACCATGAAGAGGGGGAATGCCGGCAGCTGGAATTCTGGCTGGAAAAGGAGCAAACATTGGAAACCTATTCTGCACTGCTCCAAAAGTCCTGAAACTCCACAAAACATATTTTTGGATTTATTAAGAATTATTGAGCGGAAGAAGTACACCAGGGGGACAACACCCTGTCCAGGAGGGTGGGGGGTGCGCCCCCCCTACTGGGCACACCCCTTGTCTCCTGGGGCCCCTGATGGCCCTCCGGTGTCCATCTTCTGCTATATGAGGGCTTTTACCCTGAAAAAATCGTGGGCAAGCTTACGGGACGAAACTCCGCCGCCACAAGGCGGAACCTTGGCGGAATCAATCTAGGCTCTAGCAGAGCTGTTTTGCCGGGGACACTTCCCTCCGGGAGGGGGAAATCATCACCAACGGTCCTCTCATCGGAAGGGGGTAAATCTCCATCAACATCTTCACCAGCACCATCTCCTCTCAAAACCCTAGTTCATCTCTTGTATCCAATCTTGTATCAAAACCACAAATTGGTACCTATGGGTTGCTAGTAGTGTTGATTACTCCGTGTAGTTGATGCTAATTGGTTTACTTGGTGGAAGATCATATTTTCAGATCCTTTATGCATATTATTACTCCTCTGATTATGAACATGAATATGCTTTGTGAGTAGTTACGTTTGTTCCTGAGGACATGGGTGAAGTCTTGCTATTAGTAGTCATGTGAATTTGGTATTCGTTCGATATTTTGATGAGATGTATGTTGTCTTTTCCTCTAGTAGTGTTATGTGAACGTCGACTACATGACACTTCACCATTATTTGGGCCTAGAGGAAGGCATAGGGAAGTAATAAGTAGATGATGGGTTGCTAGAGTGACAGAAGCTTAAACCCGATTTTATGCGTTGCTTCGCTAGGGGCTGATTTGGATCCATATGTTTAATGGTATGGTTAGGTTTACCTTAATACTTCTTTTGTAGTTGCGGATGCTTGCAATAGGAGTTAATCATAAGTGAGATGCTTGTCCAAGTAAGGGCAGTACCCAAGCACCGGTCCACCCACATATCAAATTATCAAAGTATCGAACGCGAATCATATGAGCGTGATGAAAACTAGCTTGACGATAATTCCCATGTGTCCTCGGGAGCTCCTTCCTCATTATTAGAAATTGTCCAGGCTTACCCTTTGCTACATAAAGGATTGGGACACCTTACAGTTTACTTGTTACTCGTTACTATTTATCTTATCACAAAACTATCTATTACCTACGATTTCAGTGCTTGCAGAGAAAACCTTACTGAAAACCGCTTATCATTTCCTTTTGCTCCTCGTTGGGTTCGACACTCTTACTTATCGAAAGGACTACGATAGATCCCCTACACTTGTGGGTCATCAGTCATCATGACACCACCCATGAAGAACAGGAACCCCAGATCAAATTCTTCATATGGACCAAATTCTTCACATGTATCAAAATCCTCATATGAACATCATCGTGCTAACACTTCTGTTTCGCAGGGAAAGTCTAAAGGCTATGAATATGTGCATTATTCTTCAAACCATTATGTTCATAAGTCCTCGAAGAATTTCTCCTCTTATTCATATGGTTATCCTAACCACTCTTCTGGGAAATGAAGTGCACTGCCTTCAATGCCATATTTCTCTTATGGAGCTCTCAGAATGATGAATTCTTTGCCACCCATCCAGATGTGGGTGGTGAAGAAAAATAACTAATCTCTTATGCAGGGTCAGATCTCCAGACGAACTTGATCGTCTGAAGAATTTGCTGGAGACCCAAATGTGCTTGACTAGACGCAAGCTAATCATGAAGAAATGAATTTCTCATTTCTCAGTCCTCATATTACTATGTCTATTACTGTTGATATTATTGATATCATATTCTTCACTGATGAAGTATATGGGTTCGTAAGTTGCACTAATTCATCTGTAGGATGAACAACCTAAAGCTACTGAGTGGGTCCTCGACAATGGATGTACAAATCACATGACTGGTGATAGGAACTTGTTGATGGACACTGATCTGTCTCCATCTCATCTGAAGGATATCACCTATGCTGACAAAGGCAAAAGCAAGGTATTGGGTCTAGGTAAGGTTGCAATCTCAATGGATAGACACTTGGACAAAGTCATGCTTGTCGAGTCCTTAGGATTCAACTTCATGTCTGCCTCAATGCTTTGTGATCTTGATATGGTTGTCATCTTTGGCAAATATCATTCTATTGTGCTGATGGAATCTGACAATTCCAAAGTCTTCAAAGGCTTTAGGAAAGGAGACTTATATATTGTTGATTTCTCTGCAGGACCACAGCCTGCCACATGTCTACTTGCAAAAGCTTCAGAATGCTGGCTATGGCATTGACAACTCGGTCATGCTGTGTCACATCCCTAGTTCTGGCCTGACCTATGCCAGCTTCCATGTGAGCATCATGTTTAAATTCAAATGAAACTTGAATTGAGGATTGTTGAAACCTCAGAAATCTAATTAAAAGAAGGGCAAGCACCCTTTAAATTGCATTCTGTGAATCCAAAATGCCCTAAAAATAGTTTTGTGAATTTTGGCAAGAGTTATATATCAAACCAAAATTTTTGAACATTTTTAAGGAATTATTTGGTCTCTGAATTTTAATCATTAATCTATTTGAATTTGGGGATATATTCATAATATATAATGAATATATTTTCAAATGCTTTGAAATGTTTTATGTACTTTTGGAATAGTCCAGAGAGGTAACATAAAATATTTCAGAATGTTTTTGGCACTGTTTAGAAATTATTTTGAATTTGAAAACAGTGGCAAAATAAAATAAAAAGGGTAACAGAACAGAAAAATTAAAAAGAACAGTACTCACCTGGTCCAATTACCTGGTGGCCCAACAGGACCGGCCCAGCGCGGCCCAGCCCACCCCGTCGCGCGTCATCTTCCTCGCGCCTACTGGCGTTGCGCGTGGCGCGCGCACAGCCGAGCCGCGGCCACCTCCTGCTTCCACCTCATGCTTCCTCCCCGCCCCATTCAAGCGCTTGGAGACGCCCCGTGGCTCCTCTACCCTCTCCCTCACTCTCTGCTCTCTCCCTCGCTCTCTGCTCCCTCTCCCAAGCACACCCGAGCGGAGCTCGTCGTCGCCGACGCAATTTACTGCGGCCACCGTCCACCCCGTGCCTCTCCGATGAGTCCAGAGGAACCGCCATCGCCTTCTGTGTCTTCTACACCAACCCATTCGACCGCGGGAGCCCTGTAGCGACTTCCCGGAGCTCGTCCCCAACCTCCAGCCGCCGGCGAACTTTCGGGGATTCACGAGCTCCAGCCCCTCCCTGGCCTCACCGTTGCCTCTACCGGATCCGCTGTGAGCTCCTCTTCCTCTCCCCCTTCTTACCTGGTCGCGCCCGCCCTCTAGGACGTAGCCCTGCCGTGGCCGAGCTTCCCCTGCCGCCGGCCATGTCGCCGCCGCCCCTGCAGCCGCTTGAGCTCGATTAGGAGCGCGTCACCACGCTCAGGAAGCCACCAGGAGCATAACACACACGCTAACTTGCCCTCCCATGCACCACAGCGCCAACCCCGCACTCACCCGACCTCCGGCGCCGCCGCGAGCTCACTTCCGGCGAGCTCCGACCACCCCGCGCCTCCCGCGTGCCTCCTTTGGATGCGCGCGAGCAAGGGCAACCCTCTGGTGCCCTTGGCTTGGCCCAAAACTGCTCGCAG
The DNA here is from genome assembly GCF_018294505.1 of Triticum aestivum. Lineage (NCBI taxonomy): Eukaryota > Viridiplantae > Streptophyta > Magnoliopsida > Poales > Poaceae > Triticum > Triticum aestivum. Next base: position 595,833,467 of record NC_057798.1, on the reverse strand, counting down.
CGCCACTCCGGCGAGCTTCCACCGCAGTTTTGGTCGTCGCCGGCCGAACTCCGGTGAGGTGACGTGGCGTCATTAGCCTGAGGCTAATTACCGCGTTAACCTCGCCCTGTGTCACTGACAGACCGGCCCCACCACTCTAATTAACCACGGGTAACCCCTGTTTAATTTTAACCTAACCACCATGGGCCCACGCGTCAGCTTTGACCAAGCTGACGTGGCTGTTGACTGGGCCCACATGTCTGTGACCCAGAGAGCACTGTATCACTGACACGCGGGACCCACTGGTCAGGTTTGACCTGGACCGCACCCCGTTGACTCGCTTACGTCATGCTGACATAGTACTGACGCAGTAATGCATTTTCTGGAATTATTTTAATTCTAAATATTCAGGAAATTCCAGAAAATGTTTAAAACTTGTAAAATTCATAGAAATTCAACCGTAACTCCAAATGAAATAAATTATATATGAAAAATGATCAGAAAAATCCAATCTATCCATTTGTACTAGTTTCATGCATGTTAGAGCAACCTAACCTTGCTGTTTAGATGAAACAAGATAATGCACTTATATGAGTTCATATTTTGGGTTTGCATTTGAATCCTTGATTCGAATGAACTCAAACCACCCTGCTTGTAGTTGCATTAGCCCAACACACTCATTTTGCCATGTCATGATCATGCATCATATTGTGCATTGCATTGATTGTGTTTCCTTCTGTGTTGCCGGTATTTGTCCCCTCTCGATAGACGTGATACCGATGATGAGATCGATGACACCGATGAAGAACTATACTATCTTCAGAAGTGCCAGGCAAGCAAAACCCCCTTGTTCATTCCGATACAATCCCATTCTCTCGCTCCTGCTCTCTTTTACTACATTAGGACAATAACGATTCAACTGTTACTTGCTGCGGTAGCTGAACCCCTTTATCCCCTGCATGACCTGTCATTGCCACAGTAAATAGATGAAACCCACTAGCATGAGTAGGAGTTGTTTGAGCCCTGCTGTGCCTACTCATTCATGCTTGTTTGTCATGCCTGCTACTGCTTAGAGTTGAGTCAGTTCTGATTCATCCGGGATGAATCAGAGGTGTATGAACATGTCCTACTGTGTGTGAGCTAAGTGTGTGAATATGATTTGGTAAAGGTAGCGGTGAGAGGCCATGTAGGAGTACATGGTGGGTTGTCTCATTGCAGCCATCCTCAGGAACTGAGTTCTGTGTTTGTGATCCATGAAACAGATACTACCACGCATTGGGCCCGAAACCAATGGACCCTCTCGGCTTCTTAATCACCCTTGTTCTCTGTCCAGGAGTTACAACTAGTTTTTGGTGTTTGTAGGATATGTGTTGGAGGCCGTGGGCAGTGCTGACTGGAGGGGTGGGCTGTGATGCGGTAGATACACCGTGGCCCGGTGTACCGAGCGCCCGTTTGGTTTCTCGGGAACCCTGCACACATCGTTTGGGGCTGTGAGCGAAACTTCGGCCGGATCTCCTCGCGGCGGAACCCGAATAGGCGATAAACCTGGACTAGAGACTTGAGTGTTTAGGTAGGCCATGGCCGACACCCACGTTGGGCTTCCGCTTGAAGGTTGTCGAGTACATGTCGTGTAAACGGCGGTAAGTGGTGAGAGCGTGTGTGAAGAAGTACACCCCTGCAGGGTTAACATCATCTATTCGAATAGCCGTGTCCGCGGAAAAGGACTTCTGGGTTGCCTGTACAGTTCATAGACAAGTGAAAGTGGATACTCTAAAATACGCAAGATAAGTGTGAGTGCTATGGATGGCATTCTCGTAGGAAGACGGGAGCGGATCCATAGTGGTGTATTGATATGGTGAATATGTGGACTCGTGTGCGCCACCTCAAAAGAGTTACTTGCAGTCGTAGTTTAGGATAGCCACAGAGTCAAAGCTGGCTTGCTGCAGTTAAACCCCACCATCCCCTTGTTGATAATGATGCATATGTAGTTAGTTCTGATGTAAGTCTTGTTGGGTACATTTGTACTCATGTTTGCCTATTTTATGTTTTTGCAGAGAGACGTCAGTCTCACTAGTAGTTCCGCGTGGTCTTCGACGTTTAGCTTGTTACCTCAGCTACGATCTTGTGTCCTCGGCAGGATCTGGTAGACAGTCAGGCTTCTCAGCCTTTTTCATTTATAGATGTCTGTACTCAGACATGATAGCTTCCTCTTGTGTTTTGACTTGTATGCTCTGAATGTTGGGTCGTGAGACCCATGTTTGTAATATCTCGCTCCTTGGATCCTAATGAATAAAATACTTGAGTCGTAGAGTCATGTTGTGATGCCATGTTGTATTTGCACATATCAAGCATATTGTGTGTATGTTATTGAAATGCTTGGTATGTGTGGGATCTGACTATCTAGTTGTTTATCCTTAGTAGCCCCTCTTACCGGGAAATGTCTCCTAGTGTTTCCACCGAGCCATGGTAGCTTGCTAGTGCTCCGGAACACTTAGGCTGGCCGGCATGTGTCCTTCTTCGTTCCTGTGTCTGTCCCTTCGGGGAAATGTCACACGATGAATACCGGAGTCCTGTTAGCCCGCTACAGCCCGGTTCACCGGAGTCCTGCTCGCCCAGTGCTACAGCCTGGATTCACTCGCTGATGACCGACACGTTCGATGCTGGGTCATAGATGCCTGTCCCTGTAGGTCTGTGCCACTTTGGGTTTACGACTAGCCATGTCAGCCCGGGCTCCTTATCATATGGATGCTAGCGACACTATCATATACATGTGCCAAAAGGCGCAAACGGTCCCGGGCAAAGGTAAGGCAACACCCGTGGGAATACCGTGCGTGAGGCTGCAAAGTGATATGAGGTGTTACATGCTAGATCGATGTGGCATTGAGTCGGGGTCCTGACATGCTGGGATGAGGAACTTGCATACACTCGCAAAGAAGAAGCATGTCATTGGCATCAAGGGTGTAAATTCCTCAAAGATTATCTTTGTGGGGCTTGTGAGGCTAGAAAGATCACTAGAGCCAAGCATCCCTCAAAGACTATCGTGACCACTTCTCGTCCCTTTGAATTACTTCATATGGATCTCTTTGGCCCTACTCATTATGCCACGTTCTCTAGTTTTGCATCTTTATATGGATTTGTCATAGTTGATGACTATTCTCATTACACATGGGTGCATATCATCACTTACAAAAATGAAGTGCAGGAAGTCTTTAGACGATTTTCCTCAAGGGCTTCTACTAACTTTGGTGTGAAGATCAAGCATATCAGGAGTGATAATGGAACAGAGTTCAAGAACACTGGTCTCGATGAATATCTTGATATACTTGGTAATACTCATGAGTTATCTGCTCCTTATACTCCTCAGCAGAATGGCGTCGTGGAGCGCAAGAACAAAACTCTTGTTGAGATGGCTCGCACTATGCTTGATGAATACAAGACACCTCGGCATTTCTGGCTTGAATCAATTGATACTGCGTGCCACATCATCAACAAGGTATATCTTGACAAATTCTTCAAAAAGACCTCATATGAACTCCTCACTGACAAGAAACCCAATGTAAGTTATTTCAAAGTCTTCAGTGCTAAATACTGGATTAGAGATCCTCACCATCACTCTAAATTTGCACCGAAAGCACATGAGGGTTTTATGCTTGGTTATGGAAAGGACTCCCACACCTACAGAGTCTTCAACATCAATCATCACAAGATTGTTGAAACTGTAGATGTGCGGTTCGATGAAACTAATGGCTCGCAAAGAGAGCACCTACCTCCTGTGCTAGATGAAATGTCACCTGAGAAATCCATCAAGTTCAAATCTACTGAGGATATCATCCCTACCGAAGAATCTGCTGAAGAAGTCATTCCAGATCGTGAAGAAAATGACGCTGGTGCTGCTGAAGAAACTGGTCCTGAAGAAACTGCTAGGCCTAAGCAAAGTCATCAACCCGCACATCCTCGCGTTGCAAACGAAGTGCAGATCGAGAAGATCATCGATGACATCAACGCACCAGGTCCTCTCATGCACTCAAAAGCTTCACACTTATCTAACTTTTGTGGGCATTTTGCATTTGTCTCTATCACAGAGCCCACTAAAGTTGATGAAGCATTCATGGAATCTGAGTGGATTCAAGCCATGCAAGATGAATTGCATTAATTCGAGCTCAACAATGTGTGGGAGGTTGTCAAGCAACCAGACCCACGCAAGCACAACATCATCGGTACGAAATGGATCTACCACAACAAACAAGATGAAAATGGCCTTGTGGTGAGGAATAAGGCTCGTCTTGTAGCTCAAGGCTACACACAGGTTGAAGTAATTGATTTCAATGAAACTTTTGCACCTGTTGCTAGACTTGAGGCTATTCGTATATTGCTTGCTTACGCTAACCATCATAATATCATCTTACATCAAATGGATGTGAAAAGTGCATTCCTCAATGGTAAGCTTGAGGAAGAAGTATATGTTGCTCAACCACCAGGTTTTGAGAATCCAAAATTTCCAGATCACGTCTACAGACTCAACAAGGCCCTCTATGGCCTCAAGCAAGCACCTCGGGCGTGGTATGACACACTGAAGGAATTCCTCATGAAGAAAGGCTTCAAACCCGGTTCACTTGACCCAACTCTTTTCACCAAAGCATATGATTATGAATTATTCATGTGGCAAATATATGTTGATGATATTGTCTTTGGATGTACTAACCAACATTACAATGATGAATTTTCCTATATGATGAGTGAAGAATATCAAATGTCTATGATGCGAGAATTGAAATTCTTCTTAGGTCTTCAAATTCGTCAGCAATACAATGGCATATTCATATCTCAGGAGAAATACCTCAAGGATGTGTTGAGGAAATTCGACATGCAAGATTGCAAAGGCGTCAAAATCCATATGCCCACAAATGGCCATCTATGCACTGATGAAAATGGTAAAGACTTCGATCAAAAGGTATACCGCTCCATGATTGGCTCTTTATTGTACCTATGTGCATCTAGGCCAGATATTATTCTTAGTGTTTGCATGTGTGCCCGATTTCAAGCAACACCGAAGGAATCACACCATAAGGCTGTGAACCATATTCTTCGATATCTAGCTCACACACCAACACTTGGATTATATCCCAAGAGCTCTTCCTTTGATCTCATTGGATATTTAGACTCTGACTATGCTGGTGATCGGGTGGACCGCAAGTCAATGTCAGGCACATGTCATTTCCTCAGACGATCCTTGGTATGTTGGTCCTTGAAGAAGCAGAACTGTGTATTACTCTCTACTGCTGAAGCTGAGTACATTGCTGCTGGATCTTGTTGTGCTCAATTGCTATGGATGAAGCAAACCCTCAAGGACTATGGCATCAATGTGAAGAATGTGCCACTCTACTGCGACAATGAGAGTGCTATCAAGATTGCTCACAACCTAGTTCAGCACTCGAAGACAAAGCACATCCAGATTCATCATCATTTTTTTCATGACCATGTGTTGAAGGGCGACATCTCCATGGACCACACAAATACTGAAGACCAGCTGGCCAATATCTTCACAAAGCCCTTGGATGAGAAGAGATTTAGCAAGTTGCGATGTGAGCTAAATATCTTAGAATCTTCTAATGTTCTTTGAAAAGGACACGCATCCTAACACTTATGCAAACTTGATGACTTAGATGTGCAACACATGAAGTAACGTTTTTCTTCAATCAATGAAGACTAACCCTCTAAGTGTGAAGAAATTAATGAAGAAATTGATTCTCAGAACCCTACGACTACGCTGTGTCTAAAATCATCATTCTTATACAGTGGGTTACGCCACCAACCAAAGTTGAAAATCTTCAATTTGAGTTTTTTTCTTCATTTTGAAATTCCTCAGTTATATATATATATATATATATATATATATATATATATATGAGTTTATGTCCTGTACAACATTCACTTATTGCTAATTCTTCAAGTTGTTTTTTCCACTAAGTGAATGTGATTGGACCCCTTCCCCCTCTATGCTAAACTCAACCCAGTCTGTTCACAAATTCTTCATGTGTGTTCTATTTGAAACCCGTTCAAAATCTTCACCGTGTCCTTGTCAGCTGAAGAAATTGTGAACGACACTTTAAAATATTCTTATCTGATTTTTTCGGCTTTTTCCGCTCAAGGCATTACACATCCCATGATAAGACTTATCTAATCACCCACGATCTTACACGATCTCCACTACATAGTGCATGGGTGACACATGTCGCTAGGATGAGAAGGGTCAGGGGCATGTTCGTCCATTTTCCTCGGGCGAGCAGTTTTTCACTGCCGCTATAAATACCCCTCACCCTCCTCAGACTGCATTTACCCCGCTCGATCTCACTCCCCTCGCTCGAGCTCTCAAGCCCTAGCGCCGCCGCTACCTTCATCGTTGCCGGTGAGGAAGAGCTTCACTGCCTCGACCTCATCGCCGTCGTACTCGCACCGTCCGCGGACATCTTCTCTCCGCCGCCGCCGTAGCCGTTTTCCTTCGCCAAGTTAGGGTGTGGAAGATCTAGACAGACGAACTTCTCAATCTACACTCCCAGTTCGTCGTGTTCTTCGTCAAGGGTAATTAAAAGTTACTTTTACTACCTTTGTTCTTCTAATGATTTTCATCAAATCTTCAAAAGGTGTTTATTCTTCAACCTCCACACTCTAAACACCTCGCACAAACATCTGTTCTTGATCTATTTCTCTAAGTCATGTTTTTCTTCATGATTCCTCAATTGTGTGAATCTTACAAATCCGCACAACTCTGGAACCTAAGTCAAAGAACACTAAGTGAAATTCTTCAAGACACATCTAGTCAATTTCCTCAAACTTGTTCAGTTTTGCAAAAACTTCTGAGAACGCATATGACCTCTCCAAATTCTTCACACCTATACTCTGTTCACAGGTACACATATCTCCTGCTGAATCACTAGGTTCTCATCAACTTAACTCATTTGCAGCATTCCTCGAAGAAAAGCTACATACTTCCTCAGAGAACTCAATAGTTCAAATTCCCCAGCTGAAGAAAATTGCAGATGGTAAAAGACCTTAGAAAGGAGGAAAGAAACTGGAAGTCAACATAGCGTTCGGAATCCCTGATGACATTTAGGCAGGGTACTGCACGCCTGATGAGGAAACTCATGGTAAAGAAACCTAGAATGAGCGCAAAGTGCGCATCCAGAGGATTGAATGAAGATGGGCACGAGAATGGAGGGAGTACAGATATGTTACTCCTAAATATATGAAGAAATTTGCTCTTCACCCTCCATGCTCAAGACCTCCTTTGGCACCTGGCCAAAGAGCTTATCCAACAAGCCTTAAACGTGGTGAGGATTATGCTGCTGAATGGGCAAGGCGGCAAGCCAAGTTGGCCAAGCAGGCCAAAGAAGCAGTGAAGAAATTCAAGGAAGATTCTGCTGTTGCCGCTCCTAAGGCTTCTTCAAATAAGAAGGCTATGCCCAAGAAGCCTGCCCGCAAACCTCCAAGCTCAGCAATGCCCTCCCGGCCAAGTTCCTCAGTGCCATCACGACAAATTCCTCAGGCTGCACCAGTTCCTCAAGCTGCTCCAGTTCCTTGGGCTTCAAAACTCTCAACTCCTCCGACGAAGTCCTCGGCACATATGCATCTCGCCACTTGCCAAAGGATCACAGGCATATCTATTGCCTCAGGAGCTTCTGCAAGTTCTTCAGCTTCTCTTTGTACTTCAATCGGCTCCACACTGCTGAAGACTAAAGCCACTGCTGGGCGAGGCACTAGATCAAGTCCTCACAAGAAGCAGGTGGTATTTCAAATTTCATCTGATGATGAAGCCGATGATGAAGAATTGGCCAATATCATCAAGGACAGACAGCAGCAGGCTGCTAGAGCCAAGGGTAGTGCTGTGCCCCTTCTATTGGATCCGAAGAAGATTCTGGATTTCATTGACCTCTGGCACAATGACCTGAACACTCCTCTGCCAGAGCTGGGCCTCACTACTAGACAAAGTCACACATTGATAGCGTTCATAGCTAAAGAAAAGTGGAAATATGATCAAGCCAAAACTGCCAAGAAAGCCTAGTATAAGAAACATTGCTTTCTGAAGGATAACGTTCTGAGTCTTTCGCCTGAGCAACTCATAGCTATTCAATCTGAGATAAAGAAGCTCAGTGATGAATTTGACGCCTACAAGGCAGAATGGCTGGGAGCCAAAGTCAGATTCGTCAAAATGGCAAAGAAATTCACTACCAATGTTGTTGATCCTGCGCACCTTGAAGTTACTCTGGCTGAAGCATCTGCACAGCCGACTGAAGAAAATGCCAGCACTGCTGATGAAAATCAGGCTGCCGATGAAACTGCTGACACCAGGGCTGCTAAAGAAATTCCAGTAGCTGAAGAAACTATGAGGGAAACCACTAGTGTTGCGCCTGAAGAACAAGTCAGGCCAGCTGAAGCATCTATTGTTGCGCTTGAAGAAATTGAACAAGATAGGGCGACTGCATTAGTTGTGCCTGAAGAAATTGATCCAATTTCCTCTGCTCCTCCTGCACCAACACCAAGCCCAGTTCTTCCTTCTGCTCTGGAAGTGAAGAAAACAAAAGCTGCGAAGCGAGCTGCTCTGAAGAAAAGGAAAGCATCAGCTTCCTCAGAATCTTCTGCACCCAAGAAGGCGAAGATTTTGACAAGCTCTCTTGAGAATCCTATCGATGCCATCCTCTCTCAAGCATGCCATCAAAGGAAATTGTTCCTTTTGGTGAAGATTATGAGATTCCTGATGAATCTGCTGAAGAAAATCCCTCTGCTATTCCACAGAGCAGATGGATGAAGAAATTGAAGTGGATGCGATCACTTCAACTCCCCAAGTATCATCGCCAACGCCTCAGTTCACAGCTGAAGAGGCCGGCGTTGAAGAAATGGAAGAGGATGGGGATGTGGACATTGAGAGCACCACACCTGTGATGTACGATGATTTTTGGGACAGTCGGCACCCCAACTCTCCTCTATTCACACTGCTACAACAAATTCCTCTGTCCCCAGTACCAACTGAAGTTCAGATGGGATCTGATGAAATTCATATTGCCCCTTCCATTCCTGAAGACATTCCAACCACTAGTGCTGATGACAAAGCTGATGAAGAAATGGAGGCCCAGGCTGCACCTGAAGCAGAAGCTGAAATTCCTCAGCCTGCGGCTCCAGGGATTGAGATTCCTGAGGTTGTGCTGCAACTGACTGATACTCCTCAGCCAAAGACAAAGAATTCATTCTCAAAGACTCGAAAATTGAAGGCTGATGGCTTCTTCAATGAGCATGTATTCTTCACTGACTACAATCCTTATGACTCTGCTCATTTGAGAAGGAAGCATTTCTGGACTGCTAGCCAAGCAAACTTTTATGCTTCACTGCTTTTCAATAAAGACAAAGTCTTCGACCATGCACATATTCCTGACGTGGACATGGAATCACTGCCGTGCTTCACTCCAGTTCTCAGTGCTCTTCATGACGCTGGGTTGCTCAACTTCTGCACAGACATATGCGACTGGAATGAAGAACTCATTCTTCAGTTCTACGCGATGCTGCACATCACTGGCAATGCTGAAGATGTGAATTCTTGGGTGTTGGACTGGATGACAGAAAATACTCACTACAAAGCACCGGCCACTGAATTGCTTCATGCCATGCCCGTCAGTCCTCCCCCAGAAGGTGCGCATCTTATCTACAATGAAACTGAACTATTTGATCATTTCATGCAAGTCCTGATGAAGCCATTGAAGCCTGGTCAAGCCTCAAGGACAAAGTTCCTTGTGAAGGACTTGCCATATGTGCCTCGAACTGTATATCACATTCTTACCAAGACACTGAGTCCAATCAAAGTCCATGACTCGAATGATGAAGAAGTTGTTGGCATCGTGAAAAATTTGCTATTCAGTATCTTGCATGGTATTCCAGTGAACTACCATGACTTCTTCATGAGGACTCTGGCAAACGTTGCAATGTATCCCTTTGAGTTGAATCCTTACGCCCCCTGGATTATGAGATTCCTCAAAGCAAGGTCTTCACTCAACTACAAGGCTGGCACACTCAACCATGGCAGTTACTTGCCCCCTATTGAAGTCCTCAAGCGGACATTTTCCTCAGCTGATGAAAAGGGCAAGGCCACTACAATTGTTGATGAGGGCATTCGTCCATCGGATGGACAGTTCTGCAAAGCTGCCTCATATTCCACCAATGATGATTCTGCCACTCATGATTCTGCCGCCAATGCCTCAAAGTAAAGTCCTCAAGCCACAGCTCCAAGGGTGATAACTGATCATGAGCTTCTCCTCAGTCTTCATCAGAAGGTTGATCGCAATCTGGGTCAAGTGTCAGTTTTGTTCTATTCTTCACAACATGACTGTCACATACAATTCAGTGAAGAAGAAGCAGTACTACCTCCATGAATTCTTTGATTGCACCTAGGCTATACTGACTCACATCTACGCCGATGAAGAACTCAAACATATGGGCTTCAAGCAGGACTTCGATTGGTCTAAGCCACCTCTGAAGAAATTCAAGAAGGTCGAAGTTCCTCCTTTGGTGCCTAGTTCATATTCCTCATCCCGTGAGACTGATGAAAATGAAGACCTGTACGACACTGCAGCAGGCCCTACTCTAACAACCGACCCCAACAATGCTGGTGCTCCTCCATCAACCTCGTGATGATATTCTTCAGGGGCGTTAGTCCTCATTTTTCTGTCCCTTTTGGTCATTTGATGACAAAGGGGGAGAAATTTGAGTTAGTCCTCAAGCGGGTCTATATATATGGGCGTTTTTTTGTTAAGTTGCAACTCTCGCTCTTCTGAAGTGTTTGATGATTGAGTTGTAAACTTAAGTCCGGTGGTGACCTAATACTTTTGCTCTGTTTTTCTGCATGCTATTTCCTCATATATGCTATGCACGCATGCTGAATTACACCAGTCACCATATTTCATCATGCATTTCAAATTCTTCATTCGATATGTTAAATGCGTGTATGAGTTAAAAGATATAGGAGGAGATCTCCATGATTCTACTCTTAAATGTGCATTGCTTCAAAAGCAAAATTCCTCACTATGCACATCTTCAGGGGGAGTTCTTCTATATCTTGCAATCAAATTCCTCAATACTGAGTACTTTCATTTCATAAGTTTATCCCCGTTGAAAACTTAACCTATATTGTCATCAATTAACAAAAAGGGGGAGACTGTAAATGCATCTAGTGCCCCTTAGTGATTTTTGTGTATTGAAGACTTATAGGTTAAGGGACTAATATGTTTGTGAGTGTACACATGCTCTATAAGTCGATGATGAGTTTGATATTTACAGTGAAAGTCGACCCCTGAAAATGAATGTCAGCTGAACACTTTGGTTCTCCTGAAGACTTTGAAAGTGAAGAAATTGGTGTGACCTTGAAGACTTGGATATTCATGCGAGGATAATGAAGTGCGAAGACTTTTGTTTTCATAGTTTCATTTTCTCCTTCTTGAGTCATAGGAAACACCATACTGTTAAACGGGGTCGAGGTAATACTAAGGAAACTGATTTCCAAGTGATGCTCATCTCAAAATCCTACACCTACCCTACCCCGCAAAAAAAAATCCTACACCTACCCAATCCTTCGAGTGAAGCCATTGGAAATCTCATATAAGTTCAGTCAATTTCTTCAGTGACAGAGACGAAGATCTTCTGGTCTCTGAGGAATTTATTCTGACCGAGGAGTTAGGAATTTGCCAGTGCGAATTTCCTACATAGTGAGGAACATGATAGCCTTGAGAACTTCGAACATCAACTCCAACCATTGTTGTGCTATGCGCTAGCTGTCCAAAATATCCTACCACCTAATGGTCATATCATTAAAGGGCATTTATGTCTTATCATGTCGGGCTGCTCCCTAGGCTATAAATAGCCGCCCCCTACAGCTACTAGTTGGTTGGCAGCTCCGACAGAAACTGACACTTGTCATTTGAGAGCATCCCATCACTACAAAAAAAAGACACATACGTGACATTTTGGGCCGAACGAATTTTTTTTCTGTCATACATATGACACTTCTATGACGATAATTGTGACAAAACCCGGTATCATCATAGACGTGGTGGGCTCCTACTTCTATGACAACCATATGACAAAAAACCATGGTAGAAGCGAGGGCTTTTCGTCCTGGGCGGGCCGGAGACGCAGCTGCATGAAATTCTTCGGGTCGTCCATGACGGAAAAAACCATGGTAGAAGCGAGGGCGAGGAAAATTTCGAGCAGTTCCCGGTTACGATGGGTGGTCGGGGGCTGCGCGATGCACGTTTCTCTCGTACACGTACGCGCGTGTGTGCGAGGCGTTGGCTCTAACTGAACCCGAGCGAGGCGTTGGGCTCTAACTGAACCCGAGCGATTGCACTGCAGGCTACGCGTTACTGAACTCGAGCGATCGATTCCTTCGCTACTGCTGCTAACTGAAGCCGATCGATGCTGCCTCTCTGGATGAACAGTGAGTGTTGCGGGGGGGGGGGTGGATGAACAGTGAGCGGTGGGAGTGGATGAACAGGACCCGTGGCGTTGCCTCTGGATGAACAGGACCCCGATCGATCGAGCTGGTTGGGGATGGATGAACAGGACCCCGTGGAGGGCTAGATGAATAGGACGACGTGGAGGGCTGGATGAATAGTAGATGGTTGAGGGGTGGATGAACAGTAGCCCGTGGAGGGGTGGTTGAACAGGAGCCCGTGGAGAGGGGTGGTTGAACAGTAGCCGATGGAGTAGCGCGCGGTGGAGGCTGGATGAACAGGAGCCCGTGGATGAACAGTCGCAGGTGGAGGCTGGAGGAGGTCAACGGTGGATGAACAGTAGCCCATGGAGGCTGGAGGAGGTTGACGGTGGAGATGAACAGTATCCCGTGGAGTCCTGTTTTGAGGTACTCCACACCCCTCTCGATGAACAGGACCCCCATTTCGACCGTAGCGCTCCAACACAAGTCCGTTTCGTCCGTTCTGCGGTACGCCACACCCCTACCGATCAACAGGACCCCCGTTTCGACCGTAGGAGGTCCGTTTCCTCAGTTTTGCGGTACGCCACACCCCTCCCGATCAACAGGACCCCTGTTTCAACCGTAGGAGGTCCGTTTCCTCCGTTTTGCGGTACGCCACACCCCTCCCGATGAACAGGATCCCGTTTCGAACGTGGTCGGTCGAACACAAGGCCGTTTCCTCCGTTCTGCGGTACGCCAGGCCTCGTTTCCATCGCCTGTTCCGTCCAAGCCCTCCCGATGAACATGACCACGCATTCCGTTCCGACCCAGCCGGTTGGCTCCCCATGAACATGACGACGTTGTTGTTTCTCCGTTCCGACCCAGCCAATGTACACGAGCCCTGGCCGTACATATATATGCGCGAGTAGGTGTTCGAGACCCCGCCCGTATGTACACATACGTGGCCGTATTTTCTTTCTTGCGCACTGGCCGATGTATGTACGTGTACATGCTACGTGCGTGCCTCTACTTCGACACGTGCGCGCCTCAACTACGACAGTATGCACGTACACGTTCGCGACCAGAATGACAACGCTACATATGCTTCGACCAGGTGGGTCTCGACTGTCAGGCACTTCCTTGCGTGCGAAGATGTAGCTGGTGGGTCCCAGCAGTCAGGGGGGCGAATCGTTTTTTTTTTGCCCGGACGCACTTCCTTGCATGTGAAGGTGTAGCTGGTGGGTCCTTGCAGTCAGCTGGCGAATCATTTTGATTTTTTTGCCCGGACGCACTTCCTTGCATGCGAAGGTGTAACTGGTAGGTCCCTGTGGTCAGGGGGGAAACGTTTTTTTGTGAAATACGGTGGCCCGTCCGATGGGTCCCCGCTGTCAGGTGGAGGAATAATTATTTTGTGCGTAATAAGGAGGCACTTCCTTGCGGCCGTTGTGGACCCAGCTGTCAGCCTCTCCACGTACAGTACTCTTCCGATGGAAGTCGGTCGTTGACCACATTGACCACGCCGCGCCGAGAGCACCAGGGCGGTGGACGACGGCGAGGCATAGGAAGGGGACGATGCGGAGCCGGCGAAGACGTGACAGTGGATGCCCACGCGGAGAGGAGTACGACTGTACAAGGATTTACTGGTTCGTCTGCTGTCATCGGAGAATAACAGCAGGTGTGGGTCAGTAGAGGGATGGCTAGGCTAGCGATGGGAGTACGATGGGGCGGTGAGGCCTGCGCGGCAGCACAACCGCCGCGGGGAGGAGGGAGCAGGTAGTCCCGCCGGCGCTTGTTTGAGCGGCTGGAGCATGAAGAGCAAAGATTGAAGAAGCACGACAGCCGTTGGATGGACATACAACAGTCACTTATCTCGTGTGTTGACTAAGTTGATAGGGCATTGCGTGTGCGTCAACCTTTTTTTTATGAAAGCATGCGCGTCAACCTGTAGTAGGCGCACAAGTCAGCCTCAATTCTGCAGAAAACAGCAGACAACCCATCTGCCATTATTTCTAATAATGTACATCCCATTTGGTAATTCTTAAGAATTTTTTTAAAGCCCATCTTCTTTTTGTTAGCATTACACCCCATATTGTGGCCACGGTTAAAAAGTATACGAAATTTTGCATATTTCGGTGCGGTCAACTTTTTTTAATCCAGAAATATCGATTCACATTCAATCTATTTTGAAAAATAATTTATATAAATATAAAATCCAAATAATTGTCCACGCATAAAAATCAATGGAATTTAAAATCTTGTAATGAAAAAAAATTGAAACTAATTCCCGGTTTGATGTGTTTTAAAAATGTACAACCCATTTTTAGGCAAACCGAGTGAAACTCTCCTCGTCTTGAAAGATTTGCAGCCCAGCAGGGCCGATAAAGCAAGTAGACCTTGTTTGGGTATTTCTTTTAAAAAATAGAACTGGGCTAGCCATTTTCTGCAAGAAAAAAACACAACTGGGCTCATGATGTGGTAAACATAAATAAAACCCTGGCTAGATGGGCCACGGCCCCCGCACAGCCCCATTTTTACCCTGATCCATCGCTAAAACTAGCATAAATAATAATTGCTTGTTCCTCACAAAAAAACTGCGCGACCTGCTGGGTCCCTGGTGTCAGCCGCTCGTAGTGTAATTCTCTCGTTTGGTGACTACGTTGACAATGGCATGAACCCCAGATGTCCAACCATTAGGAGGAACCATATTTTTGGGCCTGTAATACAGAGGCACTTGCTTGCGTACTGCCATGACGCTGGTGGGTCCCTACTGTCATCCTCTCCACGTACAGTCATCTCCTTGTTCCTCTTGGTTGTTGATAACATTGACAACGCAAGAGGGCGGCGCACCACGCATGGCGAGCGAACTAGGGCCGCAAGGTGGAGGACGACGGCGAGGCCTCGGACGGAACGAACAGGAACCGTGGAAGATGAGCCGGTCCAGTCACAGGCGGAGGGGAGTACAAGGGTTGACTGGTTCGGGTGCGGGTGCGTGTTGGGGCTGACATCGCCGGAGAATAATAGGACGTGTGGGGGAATAGAGGGAGGGACTAGCCAACGTTGGAGGGTACGTACGGTAGGGCAGCGGAGGCGCAACCAGCCATGGGATGCGGGAGCAGGCGGAGCCGACGGGGTGGTTCGGTTTGGGCGGCTGGAGGAAGAAGACAAGAGATAGAAGATACACGACAGATGTTGGATGTCAATCCAACGACTGGTAGGCAGAATCGTTTGTTGACTGGCTAGGCTATTTCCTCGCGGTCCCAAATGTCAGAATCCAAATCTGTCACGGTCATGCAGCCTTTCCTATGAAAATTTACAGCCCATTTGATGTGCTAGTTTGAAATAAGTTTGTGGGTGTTGGTGGGGGCTAATCACTTGGCTTCTGTAATGCACAATGAGCTCAAGCAGCCAATGAGAGTGATGTTATGTCCCTTGGTTGGGATTTGTTACAATATTTCACTCTAAATTAAACAAATGGCAAGCCATGCCTTGTTTCAAAGAAAATATGACAGTCACAGCCGAGTTGAAAAGGGCAGGAACATCTAACTCCAGCTTACAAATTGTACAAAAGCACGAGGTTTAATTGTTCATCAGGTTTACAAAAAACCCAGGTTGAAAAGGGCAACAACATCTAACTCTGGCACTATTTTTGGCAGTCACAGTCAAATGGATCGGTCAGGTCCATAGAATGAACATCCTGGGTCGTAAAATTTACTCGATTATGACCACAATATGTTGTAAATAGAAGCCCGGCACGTTCAAATGCTCTTTTGCCCACTTGAAACTCCTTTTTTTGCTCTTCGACATACCCATCCGTCAAAACCATGATGCTGATAAACTTAAGCCTGATAGACAATAGTAACCTTGCATTCAGCAGGAAGAATGTGACAAATCTAGTGTTTGCACGGTTGGCTACATATCGTTCTAGCGTTATTATCTTCAATCGAATCTCATGAGAAGCGAGAAAATCCCGATGCTTACGAATCGACCGATTGGTTATAACTTTCTTACCCCATCCTGTTGCCTAAATAGACATGAAGATTGAAAGCAGTTAAGGTCTAAAAAAAGAGTGTCGAAAGAGCAACAGTTGAACGCTTAATTCTAGTACACTATATGCGGGCTTCTGTGCGTGTGAAATTATCACCTTTATATACAACTTCTCCAGACATGGAAAGCATTGCAGCAAGCCAATAATCTTGTTCAGCTCAAAACTAATCATTTGGATATATAAGATCTTGACAGGATCCAGCACCATTGATAGGCCATCCATGGAGAAACTCTTCGTTGAACATAGAACATAATATTAGTACAAAATGTGTACTCCAAGATGATATATAACTTATGGGCAGAAATTTAAAATACAGCATATGGTTATAAGTGTAGATGATAATATAAAGTACCTGAAGAACTGTGGAGCCAAACACCGTATTGAAATGAGCACAAAGATCATGTATTACACCCAAGGTCTCCAGTTTAGGCGCAAATAGGACGGTTATTTGCAACGGTGAATAACTAGAATCAAGGATCAACCTTTGAAGTGAAGGGGCATCTTGGATGATGAGCTGCCTTCCGTCAAAAGAAATTCCAATTCTTACAAGGTTAGGCGACTTTATTTGGAGACAACTGATTCTAACTGTGAAAGTTTCTTGCGAAATGGGATTCGAAGGTTTAGTACCAGATTGTCTGGTAGGTAGCACAACGCACAGGTGGCGGTGTGGAGAGAGGAGGAAAACCGCGAGATGGACATCGGTGCTGAGGGCACAAGTTCATGGTGTTCGGTATGTGGTATGTGATTTCCAGGGGAATAGTAGAACTCAAGCAGCTGTAGTTCTGTGCATTCAGGGGATTTCAGCCAGGCGTCCACCGTGTAGGGCATGGTATGCTTGCTCAGGTAGCATGACGGGATGCAGAGGCTTTGAACGAAGCCCTGGTGGGAGGAGATGATGGCTCTGGGGATTTCAAAATCATTGAAGAGAGATAGATGACGACAATCGAGATTAAGGGGAATGGCGCGCCATAGAGGGCGCCATCAAATTGAGAGGACTTGGGTGCGGCAGCAATCCTTGGTGGGTAGAAGCGAGATGATCTCCCCAAGGACGACATCCGGGAGATCGCTGATGCGGTCCACCGGAGATTCTACGGGTTCCTAGGATTCGGAGGGGGCGGGGTTGCCGCTTCTCCCCGTGCTGCCGGGTGCAGGATCTACAACAGGCGTCGCCGCTGGCGGGAGCCTCATCTTCTTGGCGCTGGGGTTAGCCGACTCCATTTTCCTCGAGGGCGTCGCGTCGCGCTCACAGTTTTGAGCAGAATAACGAATGATGAGCCTAGTTGTAGTGCGAGTGAAGAAGAAGGGGACCTTAGGTTTCTTCTGTAGTAGTGAGGAAGAAGGGGAGCTGGGGTTTTCTGTAGGAGTGAGGTGAGGAATTTGGGGGTACGAGTGGAGCGAGCTGACGTGAGGTGGGTGGGAGCGAGGAGGAAGAAGAGCACCCAGGCTTTTTTGGGGGGAGGTGTGCTGGGTGTGGGTAGCGCCTCTCATTCAGTAAATATAGGGCTTTTGAATTGATTTTACTATTTACTAGTGTGGATGGGCTGTTTTGTCTTGGGCCCAGAGAAAGAATTACTACTAGTACAGTTGAGACACTCTACAGCTACCCAGAAAAACAATTACTACTAGTATAGTGGAGACACTCTACCGCTTCCGGCTCCTCCTAGGTCATTGAAACGTCTCCCTCTACTGAATGCCCTTATACTTTTGTTCACCGACATGCGGGCCATGCAGCACGTGGGCCCAAATGCCATCCACCAAATTAGAAGGCAGTATGCAGGCAGAGAGTCACCCCGGTCATAGCGCGACAGTAACGAGCCGTCGTATCACAACCCCCCCCCCCCCCCCCCCCCCGCCGCAGTCTAAGTTTGACGGACGAAGCAACCATCATTTCACTCTTCACTGAATCCCCTTCTCTCTCACTGTCTTCAAGAAAGGCAACACTCGCATCTGCCACTATTCTTCTCTCCCAACGAAGGGAAGGTAAGCGGATCCATGATGTTGGTATATTTTCATTCAGAGAAAAAAAAGAACTTCTGCAAAGCAGTAACTGATCCTCACTCTCTTTTTTGTTTCATTGTCATTGCGATTGTGTTTTCCTTTCAGTGGTCTCCTAGTATTCGTCAGTTTCATGATGGACCAAGGAGAACCAAGCAAAGATCTGCCAATATTGGAGCAGACGCGGGAGGCTGATCCTCACGAGACAGATAGCTCCAAGAAGATGGAGGCAGCCACCGAGCCAACCCCAGATACGCTCACGGCCACTACTGAGATGGTCAACGCCCCGTTTGAGGTTACAGCCCCCGTGGCACTGCAAGAGCAGTTTTCCCCCTTCGAGGATGTGTCCCCCCCGCTGAGCTGCCCAAGGTGATTTTCTTCTTTGCCGATCTCGATTGTGGTTTTTCATCTAAGTATGTGGTGATTAATAATGCAAAATTTATTAGCTTCGATGCCATGCTATACATAGTGGTTTAAATAACTTGTGTTTCTTATACTGAAAAGTAATTCAGAATTTGTTTCTGTTTCAATTAGAACCCTGATGCAGACAAGGATTGTGTGGTTGTACATGTCACTCGCTATGAGGCGGATGACCTGAATATACGCACTGGGAAAACAGAGTTCTCAGGCTGTTGGATCCTGGAAGCCATTTGCGGTTATACCAATGAAGAGTTGTATTCCAGCCTCACTGTTGTCAGGCGTGTTGTCCAGGGTGTACTGAAGCACAAGAAGTTCAAAGCTACTCCTTCGTTTGTGAGGCATACTGTTCTTGTCAAGCTTACGCAGGAAGATGACGTGGCATGCCTCCACAAACAAGTTTATCAGTGGCAAGGCCACAAGGTTGTCTTCATGAAGGTTCACAGGATTGAGCTGCTGCGGGACGTCCTCGATGATGTTCATGGCAAGGTCCGTCTTGTGTCCAGCCCAAATTAGATCGAGGCATGAAATAGTTGCCCCAGCTAGTGTTTAATAGTAGTCTGGATTGTGTCTAATTATCCGAACCTTGTCTGTTATCGACCACTCTGGGTCTAGTACTCTGTTTGAATCCGTCTATGGGAACTGCTACTACTTTTGTGTGCCCGTGAATCATGTGAGAACCATCGTAATTGTTGCCGAAACAGATGCGTCCTCACTAGTTTTTACATGAATATGGCATGGTAAGACATAAGTTGTCCCGGTTTATCAGAGCAGTGTGTGTTTTTATGAAATAGAGCACTCGTTCGAGAACTGTGCGCCGACGTATACACAAGTACTTGTAAACACTGTTGGTGCTACCCCACTTGTAAGCAATTGTGCAAAACACGGCACATTGGCTCAGCTCACTTCAACACTAGGCTATTGACCAGCTAACAATCAACAATCTGTTGTCTGACATATAAGCAACTATGTATCTTGTTACAGTGGTTCATGCAGTTAATTGAGGCCACAATGTAATAAATTCCAAATGTTTACACACTAGTCCAGCGCTCATGTGGAACACTCACATTAAACTCGTCTTCATAAAAAACTTGAAAAACATAAGTTAAGCAATTTTATACATCTCAATGATTCATAGAACATAACAAACATATACTAGTTCACAGCAAAAGACAAAGTTGTGAGAAGGTTTACAAATCAGGAAAAAACAAGCAAGGCTTCTCTGAGCAAAGGGCCTCCCGACAGGCTTAAATTTCCTGGAGTTCACTCTGGTTTTTTCTTATTGCCACCATCCAGGGTTAGGTTCTCTCATTCCAGAATAACCAATTATAATTGTGGTCTCGGCTGGAATGCTAAACTGAACCATGCAGTGTATTGACCAGTTGAAATGCTTGTGCATTCCACTAAATTAAGCACCGTTATTTGCAGAAATAAGCAGACCACAATGCCTCTTGTCCGCACACCTGTCCAAAAAACTGCCATGCAGCCGTGCCAGCTAGTCCTCGCTCCATGGAAGAACTGGCAGAAAGTGCATTCCAGACTAGGATGCAGTTGTTTTTGCTCGTCCCTGCACTGCAATCAGGAAGTAAAACGTACGAATCAACTTCTTTTAGATTGCGTTGGTCATTCTACCTTAGTTACTAACAATGTAGGAATACCTTGAAGACTGGAGGTTAGACAACGACAATGAGGGATAGCCATCTCATTTTGCACAGTTGTACTAAAACTGAGGTGTGTGCTTTTGATTGCGCGGATAGAAACGATACGGACACAGACATCCCGAAACGATATGGAGACAAACATCCCTGTTTGCGCAAATACGAAATATGGTTATTTAAACAGTGACAGATATTAGCAGTGGCGTATGATTAACAGCAGCATCTATTGTGTTATAATTGGCACTAGATTGACAGTATGAAGAGTCCTTAAGTAAGTAGCATCACATCACATCAACAATGCCACTAGATTAAGATGCAGAAAATTAGCATTAGTATTACTGTCATGAGAGTAGCACATGGTCAGCAAATGTGCAATCAAATTTGTGCAGTTCCACTCGGATGAAGCAATGTTAGCGGTGTGAGAGTTAAATGTAACTGCAAAAACACAATTCAAGGGAAATAAAGCAAGATGGAAGCACTTCATAAAATGGTGGTGGCATTGCTTCAATTTATCAATGGCACTAGGCCATTACTTATAGTGACATTAGGTGGCATTGCTTAATGCTTCATGTGATCTTACATTAATGGTAGCGATATGGGCGTAGGGACAGCAGGGGCATAAAGTGGTGAGGCAGATGTGGCTGCCGAGAGTGGCAAACACTCAGGTAGCATGTCTACATTTGTCCCATTTTTTATCTCCTCGGCGACATTTTCCTATGTGAGCACAGGAAATCTAGACCTGCTCATTCTCATTCGCGCTGTCCCCCAACACCCGTCACTTTCTTTCCTTTTTCAACCAAGACATAGGTCCACTTCCCCCCACCCTTCGCCATCCACCATGCTTTCTTCGTCTTTTCAACCAAGAGACCGGTTGGGTAGCCAGTATCTACTACTTTCCCCCGCTTCCTCTTAGAACCAAGTCCTAGATTCATGCTACAGCTTTCCCACTTTCTTCCCTGTTTGAACCAACTCTTAGAGTCGACTGTATGAACTAGCTTTACCTCTAATAATAGTAAAAGTCTAGGTGGCTTTGGAACAGTGGACGGAAGTAGAAAAAGATCCACACGAAGGGAGCTGGGGCAGTAGAGCAAGGAAGGTTTCGAAGGAATATATACCTGAGGTCGTCGGCATGTGGCAAAGACGGCGTTGGGAGGCCGCATCTTGGCCACAATATCGCAGGGAGGAAGAAGGGGTCGGAGGCACTCCCGAGCCGGTGCTCTCTCGGAGAGAACGGCACGGCTGCCAATTGGGACGCGCGGGCAGCCGTTGGTCTCCTTCCTCGCCGCCGATGATAACATGAACGATGCACCTACACCCCTACCCCAGTCGAGGTTGTCCAGCCGGATTTGTGACCAGCTGTGAGCTATGAGAGAGTGTGGCCACCTATGTCTTGCTCAGATCTGGAGAGCATGAGAGAGTGAACGAGAGGAACCCTAGTAAAGCAAGCGCTAAGGCTCCTGCTTATATATATAGTGGAGTGATTTTGTTGTAACACCTTCAAAAAATGCGCTCCTACGTGTACTAGTGAGTGGGTTTGAGAGAACTAGTGCGTGCGTGCACCGCTTCTCTTCGTGAGAGTACAATATTCTATGCCCAAAGAACATTCGCCGCAAGAGTAATAGTATAAGTGTGTGACGTGTGAGCTAAAATAAAATGTGCGCAACGTCTTTTGTTTTTTAGAAGTTTTGAGGGTAGGGTGTGAAGAGCACAGATGTGCGTGACGTCTACCTACAGATAGACGGTGGGTGCGATGTGCGAGTCTGAGAGAGGACTCGGGAGAGTCGTGACTCGTGAGAGTGCGTGTGCGTGAGAGGGAGGGGGCACGTATCAATGCAATGCATGTGTCCATAAATCATTATCTGACAAACATTCACCACAAGCCTTTTCCTGACGAACGCCATAAGAACCGTTAGATTGGCATCCGATAGTGTCAGTTTTGCCATGTCATTTAACAGAACAGACACTCCTCCTACACAAAAATCTTCCACGTGAGTGTTAGCAACTGCCGTATGCTCCCTCCGTTCCGAAATGCAGTGCATATAGCTTTATTGAAAATTCGAACCTCGCAAACTTTTATCGAGTTTTTGTGTACCAAATTGCACATGTAGAATACCTTGTATATATCATTTCATTCATCTTCGAGCGGTAACTATAAATATGGGGGAGGAGTCTACAAAACAAGACCATTATATCATCCACATCAATTTCAACCATCCTTTGGTGTCGAGGAATATCATAGGAACTCTATATGATATGATTTTTATAGGATTTTTTCCTTTAGAGCCAATTGGTTCATAGGAATAGATTCATATACTCCACATTTCAAAGGAAATAAACATGATATCATTTCTATAGCTTTAGAGCCACTTGGTTCAAATGAATGGATTCCTATACTCCCTTAATTTCAAAGGAAAATAAACATTAGCGTATATTCAATAGAAAAGTTACTATGATATGAACCAAATTACATATCTTTTCTAATCCCTCCTCATAGGAATTGAGATACATGTCATCTCTAGATTCAATAGAAAAGTTCCTATGATGTGAACCAAATGACATCTCTTTTCCAATCCCTACTCATAGGAATTGAGATGCTCCATGTCATCTCTTTCCCTACAACTTCCATGTATACATCTTCTATTCCTAAATAGATAGTACAACCTACCAGTAGCTTTTTTCCAAAACATGCAACTATGGCACAAGAACTATATAGTGTGCCAATAACTTTGAAAGATGGTCACTGGATGAAGCTAATCCGACAGTGCAGAGATGGCGAATCCGAGCACTACTGGCCGTTGGATATCATCAACATTCCACCAGATCTGCCACATGTACAATTTAGAAGACTCCATGGTTGAACTTAAGCATAATGCACAAACCTCAAAACACAAGCACTTCTCCTTTGTTCTAGAATCTTCTGTATCATAATTGTTTTTTTTCTAAATGAATTGCCATTATTTGTTTTTTACTTTATGCTTTACAATGCACAACCCCACGAATCTTAACATTTTTATAAAACTAATTGATTTTGAATGAGATGAACTATAAGAACTAAACGAACATCTACATCATGCATGTATGACTCAAAGCTTTACATGCTATAGTGTGTATTTATTCATAATTTGGTTTCAAAATCTCATGCGTTCAATGCATCATTGCCTTTCGGTCGAATCTACGTCCACAATTTTTTGTACGTACTATATCTCCACTGGTCCCCGAACCCAAAATGCTGCCTCGTTCCCGTAAAACCAAGCGGCCCACACATGCGTCGACTCGAACCCATTTACTAGGACGTGGTCCCGCATGCCGTAGTACTCCTACAAACCCTACCGCCGCACTCATCATCGGTTTTCTTGAAGAGGACGAGGGAGAAGCCGATTTGTAGTGGAGGCGCTTTAGAAAAGAGGATATGTAGTGGAGACCCCTACCCTACCCTAGGGAGCCCTAGGCAGCTGTTGCACGCATCATAGTTTTCTCTTTTCTTTATGCTCTTGCCCGAGTGAAATGATGGTTGCTTCGTCCGTCCAGCTTAATGCAGGAAAGCTGGGGCTTTGTGATTTGACCCCTCGTCTCTCATTTTCTACTACTGGGGCGCTACGACTGGGGTGCCTCTAGTTCCAACCGCTGCTCCGAACTATAATTTGGTGCATCGCATGTGGAACAAGACGGTGGATGAGACACATGTCAGCTAAAGGGGTCCTGTTAAGTGTGTCGCCATTTCATGTGCGGATTGACCCTGCTTGAGTTGCTACGCCAACACGACAGGAGCAGCCTGCCACTTGGTTTTGATCCTTGGTGAATCCCGACTATATTGATCTAAAAAGATATGTGCTGAACTACCCTCTCCGTCTCGGTTTTTTTATTTTTAGGCGTCTTGGTTTATAGGCCGTGCACGTAGTTCTAGGTCATCCATTTGACTAACTAAATATGAGTTACTATGTCACAAAAAGTACTACTATATCATTGGATTCTTAAGCGGATGTAGTTGTATTTAAAAGTTGAGGGCGGGGCTTTTCCTGCGTGGTAGGCTGGGTAGTTCCGCCTAGTCGGTTCGACAAAGACGCGAGAAGACGAGGGAGTAGGCTGCTGCAAATGTAGGGTTATGTGATTTGGCAGCGAGTTACTGCTGGACAAGTGGGGCCTCGTGATTTGACTTGCCATTATCATTTTAATTGTGGCGCTATGACCGGCGTGAGTCTCCTGATTCCTGACCACCTTCATACAGGTGCCTCTCCCAATGCTCCACCATGTAGTAGAGGCTGGCTCTTGCATGAGAGCCCACTTCTCCACTTTTTCCTTGCCTCTCTTTCCACCACATATGCAAAAATGCCATGTAAAGCGCACTATTGTAGATACTTTTACTTGCTCCTACAGGTGCTAAGCTTGCCACATAGGAATAAAGTCTGATGTGGCAAGTTAATCAAGAAGAGAGAGACTAGGTTGGTGACCCAAGGAAAAAACGGTGCTAAGCACGTGTACCTAGGTGAAAAGACAATTTTGAGTCTATAGCTAATTAAATGAAGCAAACTTAGCAACACCATTTCATTGGAAGAGGTCACTCCTTGGCAAATGCAATAAATACTAGTACTCCGTGTGTCCTAGTATCAAAAACGTTCTTATATTATGGGACGGAGGGAGTACGAAGAAAGAGATAGAGAGGAGTAAAAAAATAAATACACTTATAGCCAACCTTATAGCTAACCTTGTTGTAGTATGAGTGACTAAGTGATGACTATGTATGACATGCCAACATCAAATAGCCTAACGCACCATGTTAAATCTCCAAGGGCGCGACTGCGCGAGCGACACGGCGGTCGTGGTAGGCACGACCATGATACGGGCTGCTGGCAGCCCTTGGATCTGAGATCAAATGGTCGCATGCTAAGTTGCTGAAAAATTGAAGAATAACCCTCCAGGATAGGATATTCACCCATAGGTCTAGAATCATGCCATGTAACCGTTCGATCTTAGATCTAAGGGCTCACGGAAGCCCGTATCATGGGAGAATGGAAAGCCACTACCTTGCCGTTCGCATGCTGGCAGTTCGCTCCTACTCGTCCTCGCACGTCCTTCAATTCGCTCCTAGTCGTCCTGTCCATTCACATTCGACAGTTCCACTAATCCTAACCCTCCTCCCAAATCCATGGCATCCCAAATCTCCATGATCGGCGGTGAGTACAAGGTTAGAACCATCACCGGCGATGAGTTCGACGTCATCTACACCCGTTCTTCCGCGACGGTGAAAGGATGCCTTTGTCGCTTCAGACGCATGTTCGAAGACTCAGATGATGAGCGGGTCGCTGGGCTAGATGTTGAGTACACCACAGTCCTGGGACAAGAGAAGAATCTAAGGGACGAAGAGAGGAAGAAGACCGCCGTGATCTAGGTTTGTGTGCATGAGTTATGCTTGGTCTACCACATATGCCATGCCGACGTTGAATGCCTGGATTTTAAGAACTTCCTCGAGAGCAACCTAGTCAAATTCGTTACTGTAGACTTTGGTAACGACAAAGAAGTCATGCATCGGATAGGCCTCGTTGTAGGCAACCCCTTCGACCCCCAGAAGAATTGACTGCTTCCCTTCAGTGGCGAGCCTTCAATGCTGACCCTAGCAGGAGCCATGGTTCATCCTTCGTACGGTAAACTGGAGAAACCTCATTACACGTTTCATCGTCATGCATGGCAGCAGAATGTACTAGATATAGACCACATCCACTACGGTGCAATGGATGGCTACCTTTGTTTTAATATCTACAAGGGTTGGATGAAGAGCAAGAGCCAAGTGTGCGGTTCAAGCAAAGAAGTATCGGCCAAGAGGAAGAGGGACAAGGATGAAATCAAGGACATGGACGAGGACTCCTACGAGTGAGTAAGGTGTCAGTATCATTGCTCATGGTGGTTCTAATGCAGTGTCTATCAGATTAGTTGCATAGTTTAATTTTAGGTGTGCTTAGTTGAATTTGAGGGGTGTGTTGTGCTGAGCCCCAGTAGAACTATGTTATGTTTCTTCTCGTTACTTTAACTCCTCAGTATGATACATACTACTAGTATTTCTTTAATAGAATTTAGCACCCCAATTAAGCACGTACTAGCTTTTTTAATAGTACTATATGCATAATTTGGCGACGAGCACTCTTTATAGGGTTCATCTAAAAAACATTCGTTTTTCCGTTTGATAAGTCTCAATTCTACTATACTAGTAGTAGTACCATTACATGCTGGATTTCGAGGTGCGTTAGATCACCCGACACAAGCAGTGTCAAGAGGAAACTAACCAATGCATGTACAAGTTCATGGAAATTTAGTGGGAGTAAAAATTTCTCCTCGTGCTGCGAGCCACCGCGCGCGTGGGCGAGGGAGTGGGCGTAAGGCGTACAGTAGTAGGAGTACTACTACTACTACTCGTAAGCAAGCTTCACCTCATCCTGCGAGCCACCGCGCCCGTGGGCGGGGTAGACGGCGTACTAAGCAAGCTTCTCCTCATTCTGCAAGTTGATGGGACACATCAAAATTACTCTAGTGTATAGAGCCTTGCCTCTAAGGTAGGCCCCACATGGTTTGCCTCTTTTTTTAACATAACACGTCAAGTCGCAATTTGTTTGTTCACCTGTGGTAGACGATCCTCCCTCCACCAAGTGGACAACCAGTACACGTGCCAAATTACCACGTGGGCTGCCTTTTTCGTATAGAAATGAGCTCCACCGTGTACCCACACGGGTGTGGTTGGGAAAGAGACGGGAGTACATGCACCGTGCGCGCACCTCTTCTCTTCGTGCACGTCCCCCACCTACGTAGTGGGTGTGAGAGAGATACAAACCTAGACATAATGTGCCGTCCATCCCCATGCCTCCGCCCAGTCCGACCACCAGTCACCACCACGCCCCACTCCTCTTCACCTTATCTCTCATCTCCAGTCCGGCCACTACCAAAATTACTCTACAATTTGCAGATATACAAGGCCACTAACACTAATCGATGCAATATTAATGGTGTTTGCCTCATGGTACTAGCAAAGGAGGACATTAATTATCCCTTGCATGCATGCGGGAGTTTGTAAAAAAATGCATCTTGATGTTCCGTGCAATGCACGGGCATCTTGCTAGTCCATGAAAACAACACATGGCAAAATTCCACAGTGAACAAGGGATTTGAATCTGTTGGGAGGGGTTGTTTAGTTCTTGCCCGGGGTATCCAAAATATTGGCAACCCTTTTGTCCACCGGTGCCTTTGCCACCGATGAACAAGGAATGGCTCGGGTGCTCATGCTGTCATGCATCCTCCAGCACGCACGTTGGAGACGAGCTCGCACGAGCTGTATTTTTTTGTCCCACGACGCCGCCCGAGCCGCCCGCAGACCGACCGGCGACCCGCAAATTACGCCATCCAACCGGACAAAATTCACGCAAACACGTAGATAAACTGATATTTCATATAAACAACGACGGAAATCATATAAAATACCGGATTTTCATACAAACATGACGGATTTCATTACATTCAAATGAACTACGCGGTGCTAGTTCTGGACAGCATAGGTATATAATACCTGGCCTAAATGGTCGCCCACCGATCAATTTGTGTTCCTCATGTCCGGCAGCACGATCACCAGACTGCCGGGAGCCCTGGAGGTATATGCTTTAGCGCAAAGGACGGCTCGCTTCCCCACTGCCCAACTGATATCATTGGCTGGTGCTGAGGATGATGGTGGCTGGCACCGGTTCGAGTTCATCACCGACCACTACTTCGCCATGGCCAGCACCGGCTCGAGTTCATCCTAACATTCTCCTCTTCCGTGGAGCCCATGCGGGGTCGACGGAGGTCCTCGCAACAAAAGGATCCGGCAAGACACCTGTTGTGTACGCCGGTGACGGTGTCCTGGACTAGGGGGTACTCAACGCGGCGTCTCCCGATCAGTTGGATTGGGCCGAGGACCCCCATGTCCGTATACTCATGGGCCAGTCCGGACAGCTGCCGCATACAAGGAAGAATCAACAAGACTTGGCGATCAAGACAAGGACTCCTCCCCCACCGGCGTATTCGGCTAGGACTCTTGTTATCCTAGGCCTCTGGTGCATTATATAAACCGGGGCCAGGCTAGTCGATAGACATATACAACATCAATCATAGCATAGGCTAGCTTCTAGGGTTTAGCCTCTCTGATCTCGTGGTAGATCAACTCTTGTACTACCCATATCATCAATATCAATCAAGCATGAGTAGGGTTTTACCTCCATCGAGAGGGCCCGAACCTGGGTAAAAACATCGTGTCCCTTGCCTCCTGTTACCATTGATCCTAAGACGCACTACTTGGGATCCCTACCCGAGATCCGTCGGGTTTGACACCGACATTGGTGCTTTCATTGAGAGTTCCGCTGTGTGATCGGCGAAAGGATCAATGGCTCGACTGCAGGTCAACTGCGACGTCGGCTTCTTCGTCACCAGCTCGACTGGTCACCTTGGCTTGACCGAGGACTGCGCCCTACCTCCAATCGTCATGTTCGGATGAAGGCCTTCATCAACACCAACTCCGATCTCTATCAAGATCATGGAGGAGTCATCCATGGAGCTCGGGGGCTCAACGTCAACATTGCCCTCAGGCGACCGTGCTGTTTTTCTGGACAGCAAACTTGTATCCGCCGCCACCGCCTCCTAGAGTGTCGCTTAAACGATTACTTCGGCGGAATTATGCAGAATTAAGTCTACAACAACCCTGCAAAAATTTCGTCGAGTTCCGATGGAGGAATCTCCGGCAATCTCCGATATACCGGAGCCTTGTTGAATCTGGACGAGAATCTGGACGAGTTTAGGTCATGGTATCCAGCGTCTAGCTCGGATGTCCTTTGGAGGATCCAACCGTTGATTTGCTGCGGAATTCCCATATGTACCACCTGCCAAAAATTCAGCTCGATCCGACCGTCCAAACTCCGGGAAACTTCCGATTAGTGCATCACTTTTTGGATCTGTTTTCTGCGCGAGAACAAATCCGACCCGAATTCATCTTTATGAACGGGATCTTGGACATCCTTTTTGAAGGAAGTTTTCGTACGGGGTGTTGTGTTTTATTCTCAAACACATCCCAGTAGTATTAAAAGTATTCTTGCAATACGAACTTCACCGTTGCGCCGGTGTCAAACCAGCCCGACAACATCACTCCACGACGGCCGACCTGCGTTAGACACGTCGTCGCTTTGTTGAGCCGAGCTCAATTTCTTTGGATCATCATCTCGGCCAGCCGAACAATAGTTCGGCATCGCGAAGGATAAATCGCCACCAACATCGCCGTCCCACGGATTACACGGAGCGCGCACACCTGCATCACCGCACGGTCACTTCATCAAACCGGCATCGACCACGTCACGACCTGCATTGGCAGGGCCGCACTGTTGCTTTCTCAAGCTGGTGTCCACCACGCCGACCTACTTCGACTCATCGGCTAACACCGAGGCTTCATCATGTTAGCTGGACCGGGGGCTTCATCATCTCTTCATCAACCTACTCCGGAGACTTCGGCATCGCTGGCCGACCGGCTCCGTCACGTTAGCTAGACCGAGGGCTTTGCCTCGGCGAGCCAACCTTTGCCAGCATCACCATGCCGTTGCTTTATCGCCCATCAGGCAATAGGTGTGCGGATCGAGCCCAATTTTGGGAATCACCTTTCTTCGGATTGCTACAACAAATAAGCCAGGTGCTATTAATCCTATTATTTTTTGCTTGTTAGGGTTCTTTTTTTCCAATGAATTATTACTCTGGTTTGTCCGTCATATGTACGCAGGTCTATCAAATGGTGGCCGCATTAGCGACGGTCGTATGGTGGTTCGGTCAGTTTCCGTACATAGGTCCGGCAAACGCCGCATCCGGAACTCGAACCGACCTGTGAATTCAGGCCTTGCCATGCCTTTACCGCATCACGCCGCCGCCCTGCATCGACATTGACTTCAGCGCCAGGCCATATTTCTTTTATTACTCACTTTGCATAAATTATTTGTTATGCAATGATTTTTTTATTTTTATTATTATTACTATTATCTCTGGGTTGCACTATTTTTTGTGTACAGGAAAATGATCCAGCCTGGCTATATCCTTTGGCGTCACCTCGGCTGGACGGGGGGCTTCGTCAACACTTCATTACCCCATGCCGGGGACTTCGGCATCACCCTGCCCTCCTGCATTGACCGTGCTATGTCACCACTTCGGAGTGCCGAGCTCTTTGCTCCGCCACCTCGGGACCGGCTCGGGGATGGAACCTTGTACCGCATCAAGCTCGGACCGCGTCATCAATACCGAACACATTAACCAGCTAAGTTGTCATCATGCTCAAAGTTTTAAATTTTTAACTTGTGTTCGGCTCAGCCAAGCATTATACTTTTTTGGAAAAAATTTGCTTGTAAAAATTTCCTTGTCCAAACTTTGTTTGTGACGCGCAAATTCAAATACCCCGTTTACTTGGGGGCTTCCTTCATGAAGCTTTTTCCTCTTGCATATGGTTTTACTTGTACGGCTTCGTTCCTTGTTCGTGTATTACGCCACAATATGCACCATATTGACTTAAGCGATTTGCAAGCTGGGTTGCCTGGCTCCTGTGCTTACCCCTACGTTCCCGATTGTTCGGCTAGGGAGTAAAGGGAGCACCTCTGCAATTGTCACGATCGGGTCAACCGAGCCGGACCTCAGACTGGGTGAAGCCGAAAGCTAGCGCTCTTATTGTTTTCAATCATGGTCGGCACACAACGGAACTCATGAGTACAAAAAAATTATTGCACAAGTCTCATAATAATAATGGGTACCGAAGAAAGGTATCGGTGGGGGTACTATTTTCTTCGAAGATGCTTCTTACACTTCGCAGTAATATAGCACAAGTTCCCTGAGCACGCTTTGTCTGTTACAACCTTATGGCCTGATTGCCTGGTTATTGGAAACACCGTCTATATTCTCGACAGATGGAGTACATAACACTTTTCGGTCCTTGACCGAAGAGGGAGAAGCCGACGGTCGGTTAAGACGCGTTTAAAGTTTGGTTGAACATAGATATGATATAAGTACTTCGGCATATGCAATCATTCTTCTACCCAAGTCACTTGGGGGCTCTTAGGGGCTCTTAAATTTATATGAGCCGTTTTATGATAAGTGTTTTTCTTCTTAGTCATTGAAAAGTTTTTATTATTATTTATCACTCCTTTTTTTGACACAAGTGTGCGGTCACTAGCCGGGGAGCCTAATTTCTCTCTCAAAGCCGCTAGAGTTTAGTTTGCTAAACTGACCTAGTAAGAAGTACTCCGCCTTCGGGATAGGAGGTTGAAGACGTAGGCTGGCCCGCTTGAAGTTTTAAGATAGGATGTGTCATGTTAAAGCACGGCAGAAGCACCTTTTTTTTTTCTAAAGTCCAATTTTCGGATTGGCACCGAACACTTGATCTAGTTCCGACATTAACCTTTTGAATAAGTTTTTTGGCTTTTCGAGCCCATGGCACTTTTAAACTATTTGTGTGTTTTCAACACAAGTCTCATAGTGCAACGCCAAACACCTTTAGAGATTCGGCAAAAACATTCTCGGATATTGCTATCTATGCATCGGTTTTGAATTGTGTCTTCGGTCAATAGTTGGGTTGCCCGGCTCCTGCGCTTGCCTCCTATGTTCCGCTTTGTTCGGCTAGGTGTGCAAAGGGAGAACCACTGCGATTGTGCTTCCAACTCACATGGTTAAGCACCTTAGTGGAGAAAGCCGAAAACTGACTGTCACAATAAGCGTAAACTGGTCAGCGATCCGATGACGGCATTAAACGATGGGCCATTCATAACAATGGCCGAAGTGTTTACGGATTGACCTCGACTGTCGCCAAACACTACCGGGGGCTATCAACTGGCCTCCCAAACTAAATCCTCAATATTTTGCTCTTACATTGGAGCTGAGGTTTCATGATCATGCTTAGCATGACAACCCAAATAAAGGAACCGATAGCGGGACTATTTTCTTTGGAAGACATTTCTTCTGTTAAACAGTAATATAACATGTCTCTCCGCGTACCTTTGTTTATAAAACCGTATGGCTAGATTGCCTTGTTTGTTGTAAATCTTTGCCCTCATAAAGGCTTTATAAAGTAGGACAAACACTCCTCGGCTATTGGCCGAGGAGGTGGAAGACGAGGGTCAGTCAACAAAGTTTTGTACAATGCGGATCCGAGCATTAATGACGTAAAGTACTTGGATACATAGAGTCATTACACATAATTTGTGATTTTACTATGGATATCGATCCTTAATTCGGCCTCCTGTGCCCGCATTAAGGCTCGGGGGCTACTGGGCTTCGGGCTTATTATTTACAAATATTAAAGGGGCACATCGATCCCCTGATCTGGTGTTGCCACCCGACCAGTGTCTCGGGGGCTACTGCATTCCCTGTTTTATACAGAAAATTTTAAGTGCAATACAGTTTCCGAGGAGATTTTGATCCTCAGGTTGGTCATCCGCACCCAACCTGAGTCTTGAGGACTGAGCACGCCGCTTTTTGTGTCCCGAAGTATTCTGCCGAGCTAGGACTTGATCCTCAGACCGATTTTGCAAATCAACCTGAGTCTCAGCGGCTACGGGGATCGGCGGTCTTATGTCATCCTTCATGTGCATCTCGGGTTTTAGACCGATACCCACATTGAGGGCTACTGGCTATGTATCTCGGCGGAGAATAAATTGCACCAATAAAAAATATTGGCAAAAATCGGCCCATATTCGGGGAGGTACACCACCTCGGAAGCAGTCCGACATAAAGGTCGGCCACTAGTGGCTGGCTCCATAGAGGGCATTTCCGGCATTAAGCTCGGCTAACCTCCTTCAAACTTCTTTGAACCAAGGTGATTTATGACACCTCGGATAAAGTCCGGCGTTGGAGCTCGGATACATAGTCCGGCGTTGGAGCTTGGATATAGTATGGCGTTGGAGCTCGGATACATAGTCCGGCATTTGAGCTGGGAAGCAGTCTGGCATTGGTGCTCGGCTGCAAAAGATGCCTCGAATGCAGTCCGGCGTTGGATCTCGGACGCAAGAGGACGTTGCCGCCAGGGAACAACTTCAAACCCGAGGTGTGGCATAAAAATAATAAGGCATTGATAAAGGCCGAAAACTTAAAGGGGCTCCTCGGATACCCGACGTGTAAACTCGTCGAATGCATTTTGGCGATCCTCAAGATAGAAGATGAGAAGATTTGTTGAACCAGTTTTCAGGACCGGCAACCAAAGATGAAGAACAGTTCGGAAGAATCGAGGAGCATCCCTAAATTGAAGACTGGTTCAGGGGGCTACTGACGGTGTCCTGGACTAGGGGGTACTCAACGCGGCGTCTCCCGATCAGTTGGATTGGGCCGAGGACCCCCATGGCCGTATACTCAAGGGCTAGTCCGGACAGCTGCCGTATACAAGGAAGAATCAACAAGACTTGGCGATCAAGACAAGGACTCCTCCCCCACCGGCGTATTCGGCTAGGACTCTTGTTATCCTAGGCCTCTGGTGCATTATATAAACCGGGGCCAGGCTAGTCGATAGACATATACAACATCAATCATACCATAGGCTAGCTTCTAGGGTTTAGCCTCTCTCATCTCGTGGTAGATCAACTCTTGTACTACACATATCATCAATATCAATCAAGCAGGAGTAGGGTTTTACCTCCATCGAGAGGGCTCGAACCTGGGTAAAAACATCGTGTCCCTTGCCTCTTGTTACCATTGATCCTAAGACGCACTGCTTGGGACCCCTTACCCGAGATCCGTCGGTTTTGACAGACAGCCGGCGTCGCCTCCGTGGTGGCCTTCATAGGACCTAAGCGGCGGCGGCCTCCTGTGTGTCTACTTCTCCTTGATGATGGCGGCTGATGCAGAGGCGTTGGCCACTGACTCATCGCTCTCCGCGCACCCGGCTTCTGTCGCTGCTTGCATGGCGCGGCCGCCAGCATGGGAGTCTCGGCCATAGAAATGGGAGACGTGGTACAAGGAGGCAACATGGACGGCAGCAACGACGCCCGTGCGCTGCTCCTCGTCGAGCTAGCCTGGAGCAGCGAGTTGCTAAAACGCGCGCCAGCTTGGGGCGGCAACTGGCTCCATCGGGCGAGGGAAGGGAGGTGGATCAGCGAGCTGCATAGCTCGTATCCGGCGGGCTACCCAGCCGGCTTGGATGCGGAATAACTACTCTTCGTAAGCCATCGTAAGAGTGGACAAAATGGTGGAGGAGATAGGGGAGCGGCGGAGGTGTGCGATTCTTGGCCGGCGTTTGGCCTCATTTAAATAAGAGATTATATAGACGGCGGACGGGAGGAGCTCGGCCGGCGTTGCGTTTAACGCCACCCCGGTCATGATCGGACGTGTGTCCAGAGTGGGTTTCTTGGCTTCCACACGGGCGGGTTTCATGGAGGCGTTTGAATGCGGCATGGAGGCGTGTTCAGCTGGGCGTGCAGCGAGTGGCGCCCTCGACTCTGACATAGGACATCGCACCGTTCTTCCACTGACGTGTGGGCTCTTTGCGTGCATGGCCTGCATGTCAGTGACCCAATGCAGGCAACGCACTTCAGAGGAACCTTTTGTGGGCCAGGGCGGTCAGAAGCGGGCATTTCATAAATCGATGATTGTTCATTGAGTGTGACGTCATCTTTTTCATGTAGATAAGCCTACTATGTTGATTGCCCGTTCGATACGTTGTGATTCATAAAGACCGCTGCAAACATCAATGTTGTGCTTATCACAGATAAGATTGATTAATACCCGTAACAATCCATGTCCTTAACAAAGGGTGCATGCACGTATAGGTTGAGCATGTGTTTTGCGTCATGTGTTGTGCGCATGCAGGCGTGCGAGTGTTGTGTGCGGGCAAGGGTACGTTTTAGTGTTGCATGCATGGGTGCATACGTGCATGTGTTCGTGAGTGCATGTCACTACAAAAAAAAAGACACATCCATGACATTTTGGGCCGAACGAAATTATTTTCTGTCATACATATGATACTTCTATGACGATAATTGTGACAAAACCCGGTATCATCATAGATGTGGTGGGATCCTACTTCTATGACAAAAAATCATAACATAAAATGGGCTTTTCGTCCTGGGCGGGCCGGAGACGCAGCTGCATGACATTCTTTGGGCCGTCCATGACGGAAAAACCGTGGTAGAAGCGAGGGGGAGAAAAATTTCGGGGAGTTGCCGGTTACGGTTGGAGGTCGGGGGCGGAGTGATGCGCATTTCCCTTGTATGTACGCGCGTGTGTGCGAGGCATTGGCTCTAACTGAAGCCAAGCGAGGCGTTGGGCTCTAACTGAACCCAAGCGATTGCACTAGAGGCTACGCGTTATTGAACCCGAGCGATCGATCGATGGCTGTTAACTGACCCGATGGAGATGTTCCTTCGCTACTGCTGCTATCTGAAGCCGATCGATGCTGCCTCTGGGATGAACAGTGAGCGTTGTGAGGGGGGGTTGATGAACAGTGAACGTGGCATTGCCTCTGGATGAACAGGAACCCGTGGTGTGGACGGCTGGATGAACAGTAGACGGTGGAGGGGTGGCCGTGGAGGGGTGGTTGAACAGGACCCTATGGTGTGGAGGGCTGGATGAACAGTAGACAGTGGAGGGGTGCCCGTGGAGGGGTGGTTGAACAGTAGTCGATGGAGTGGCGCGCGGTGGGGGCTGGATGAACATGAGCCCG